>NC_041390.1:128383937-128404572 GCF_002162155.2 Triticum dicoccoides | reverse complement strand
AAAGTGCGAAGTAGCTAGCAGCCCCCACCCCCTCGTGTCGTCATGAAGGGAATCCTAATTAAGCTATGAATGCATCCCCCAACCGAGGTTCACCTAGCAAAGTGTGATGTAGCACCCCCCACACACACTTTCATTCGGCGGGCCAGAGAGGCATATATCTCACCAAGATGGATCGTAAAACGGACCAAGAGTAATCCACCTTGGTCGTACAACCTCTCTCTTGTTGTTGGTCAAAGTGATGGCCATCCATGTGACCCTGGAGATGGGCTAGCTCACCAATAATCACGCAAGTAGCTAGTCCCCGAAGACAACCACTGCATGCATGTGGCCCAAACATATGTATGGAGAGGTGTGTTTTTGAGTAACAATGAACAACTTTGATGTGGCACCGTGATTTCGAACTAGAAATCCCCACACCGAGTGAGGGTTAGGTTGACAATGCATATGTATGTTACACCACACTTCAAGCCAACGACGGGGATTCATATATGCATGCATGCATGCATAGTATATGCGCTCAAACTGAATTAGGTATGAATCTCACGATGACCTATATTATGATAACACTAACCAAATGAAGAATCCACCATGGTAATCTATCTTGTTGTTGGTCAAGGTGATCATGGATGTCCACGCGGGCCCATGAATATATAGGCTTGTCGCCGATAACCACGTGAGGGAGTGTGTATCGTTCGAAGGCAACCACTACATGCATATGTATGGAGCTGATGCATGCATGCATGTTTGAATACATAACATTGATCTGGCGCGTGTGTCAAAAATCATACACTAGCTCCCCACATAGAGCGAGATCGGTTCATGATGGTGTCGTTGTACTAGCCACTTTGACTCGATGGGAGGGATTCATGCGTGCACATGCATATGTGTGTACTCAAAGTGTATCATGCATGTCATCCCAGAGAAAAAATAATAACCCCCTCCTAAGTCAAATTAACCTCTCTTGTTGTCAGGCAAAAAGAAGTGATGGACCAAGTGGGCCCACAGATGGAAAGCATCGATATCGCTGATAACCGCTTAAGTGGGTGCGAGAGGACAACCACCACCGCTTTGCATGTGGGCCAAACATATATATATATATATGTTTAATACCCTAAATGCACAACTTTGATGTGCCACATGCCTCAAAAACTGTAAACCATGCACCCACACAGAGCGAGGTTTATATCAAGTGTACTACATATGATGGTCCCCTTCCCCCCTCTTCACCACATACTATATGCTCCTGCCGTAATATATGTACAACCCAAAAGAATCCTCATCGATGGTGAAATTAATTAACCTCTCCCGATGTAGGTCAAAGTGATGCATGCATCGACGATGGCCTCATGGGCCCATAGATGGAAGCGTCACACGTGAGTGTCCTAGATAGGATATATGCATGTGGCCCAAAAAGGTGTTGTGTGATGTTGGAATAACCAATTTCACAATTTTGATGTGGCACGTGCCTCAGTAACCAAAAAGTCACGGCACTGAGTGAGGTGTACTTGTTCACGGATGCATACGTATAGTATATATGCTAGCCCCCTCCCACCTCTTCGACGCGTACTATATACCACCATAACACAAACAAAAAAGATTATACCTTGCTGATCAAATTAACCTCACTGCCGGCTATTCGTCAAAGTGATGGATGACGACCTCGCGGGCCCATAGAAAGCATCACATGCGAGTATCGAGTGTCATGTAGGACAACCATCGACTGCATGTGGCCAAAACATTTATGTATGAAAGGGTTGTGTAATGTTTTAAGTAACGATTCCATGACTCTGATGTGGCACTAGCCTGCCTAACAAAACGGCCAATGTCGAGTAAATGACCACGGGTAGCCTCATCATCCTACCATAGTGTTTCAAGACACCGGGGCCGGCGGCGCCCCTCAAGCCTCGAAGACAACGAGCTGTCTCCTCAATGCCGGATGGTCCAAACGACCGGCTGCTCGAGAGCGGCGTCTCTCCAAAAGACGGCCCTACGGTGGGCCGGCTCCTAGCAGGCGGCCAGCGGACGCCCTCAAAGTTTGCACCACGTTATGACGACGAGACAGGGCATGGCTACAGCGACGCCCGCCCCCCCGAATCCAGGGTTGAGCGAGGCTACAGTGCGACGTACTGGGCGAACATTCCTCGCCCGGCGTAGCACTGTTGCCACGCCACCCGTGACATCACCCATGGCAGAGAAGGCCATGCTCCCACTACAAGCTGTCGGTACGACCCAGATGGCGGGCCCTACCTGTTGGTGAGAAGCCAGAAGGCGGCGGGATCCGCCAGCCGGCAGGTGGAATGCCGGCTCCCAGCAGCCGGCCTTCCCCCCTTTTCTCAGAGTTTGTGCACCATTAATCAGAAGGGATGGGAAATGGCTATAATGAGCGCCCGCCAGGCGGCGGGTACTGTAGCCACGCTCCCCTGAGAAAGCTTACATCATCAGCGACCTCGCTACAGTAATGAGCAACCGGCATGACCCGTAGACGACGGGCGCGGCCTGTCGGCGAAGTACAAGATAGCCAGCGAGGCCCACCAGGCGGCGGGCCCCAGCAGTCAGCGAAGAAGCTGGTGTCGACAAGACACTGATAGCCGGGTCCTACACCCAGCCAGATTACCATTGTACCCCTGGGGGCTAGGCCTATATAAACCCCCCAAGGCACCCATGCAAAGGGTTCAGCCACACAAAAATTTAGCACACACACACATAGAGGGAGTAAGCTAGGGGCTAGCCGTGCTCTTCTTTCCCTCTAGAGAAACAACTCAAGGAGCAAGCTTGTAGCCACCATTGTTGCTTGAGTGATTATGCAGAGACCCCACAGGGCAGGAGTAGGGGTGTTATCTCCTAGGAGAGCCCCGAACCTGGGTAAGATTCGCCGACGGGCATGTTTGCGCCTTATCCCGTTTCCTAGCACCGGCGACGTATTATTAGCCCCCTCCATGATAAGCCATCCGTTGGCATATGTCGCACGACACCCCTGACATTTGGCGCCCACCGTGCGGCTAGGTGCACCTTCGTCCGGAGATCTGTTCTGGACGGGAACCCTGTTCCTCCCTCGCGAGCGTAGCCTGCCCGACTCGCCCGATGGCATTTGCGCCGACGAGCTGCATGGCGCGGAAGTCGCCTGCGCGGCGGCTAGCCTCGCCAATCTTGTTGGTGAGCTTCGCATCTCCACCGAACCCCCGCCTGACGCGGGAGCAGCCAGCTCCGAGAGCTGCTTCGTCGACCTTCTCGGCAAGCTTCACATCGCCAATGAGCCTGCCACTGATCTGGAGTCAGTTGGCTCCACCGATCCGATTCTTATCGACACAGACACAGTTTCCTTCGATTCCTTCCCCGCCAAAGTGGTGGTCATCAACGACCCTCTTCCTCGCGCAGAGAGCGGCGGCAGCACCATCACATAGGTGCTTGTCATCAGCCACAATGGGGCTTCCGGAGGAGCCGGCCAGGACCCATTGCAGGCGGCAATGCGGGACCTGTCCACACCCATTGCGGCGGATGCGGGTGCTGAGACGCTGGAAGCCTACCGCGTCTCACTCGTGGAGAAAGCCAAGAAGCTGGCTGTGACGCCCTCGATTCAATCATACACTAATCATACACGCAAATGTGTACAATCCAGATCAAGGACTCACGGGTACATATCACAACAGAACTCTAGACACAAATTAAAATAATACAAACTTTGTATTACAAGCCATGGGCCTCGAGGGCTCGAATACATAAGCTCAAAAACACAAGAGTCAGCGGAAGCAACAATATCTGAGAACAGACATAAGTTAGACAAGTTTGCCTTAAGAAGGCTAGCACAAAAGCATCTATGATCGAAAAGGCAAGGCCTCCTGCCTGGGAGCCTCCTAACTACTCCTGGTCGTTAGCGGTCTCCACGTAGTAGTAGGCACCCTCGGGGTAGCAGTAGTCTTTAGTGGTGTCGTCTGGCTCCTGGGATCCATCATCTGGTCACAACAATCGGGTATGGGGGAAAAAGAGATAGCAAAGCAACCGTGAGTACTCATCCAAAGTACTCGCTAGACTTACATCAGATGTAAACTAACTATGCATCTGTATCAAACGAATGGGTTGTATCTGTGGACTAAACTGTAGAATGCCGGAATAGAGAGAAGGCCTAGTCCTATCGAAGACTAGCATCTTCTGGAAACCACCATCTTGCAGCAACAGGAGGGAGTAGAGTAGCATAAAGTAAAGTAGTAGAAGTGTTATCAACCTCGGCCAGAGATCCTTTCTCGACTCCCTGCGAGAAAGCAATCCCAGAGCCATACTATCCAAGTGTCAACACATTCCAGTTCTCACCACCATCCAGTTCTCATCAGAAGTATCCAGTTCTAGTTGTATCGATCGGGATACAACTCCAAGTGTCCGTTACCATAGGACAGGCTAACGATAGATGTTTTCTTCCCTGCAGGGGTGCACTAACTTACCCACCACGCTCGATTAACTCCGGCCGGACACACTTTCCTAGGTCATGCCCAGCCTCGGCCAAACAATACGCCGCAACCCGACCTAGGCTTAATAGAGAGGTCAAGCACGCCGGACTAATCCTATGCCCCCAGGGGTCTTGGGCTATCTCCCCAGGAACTCCTGCACGTTGCGTGGGCGGCCGGTGAGCTGACCTAGCTACCTCCTTAAAAAGGCAGGAGCTTACCAGTCCAACCCGGCGCGCGCCGCTCAGTCGCCGACGTCTAATAAACTTCGGCTGATGCATACGACGCAGAACGCCCATACTATGCCCACGTGATGGTTAGCGCTATTAGGCCAGAGGCCCCTCGGATCAAATATCCAAATCGTAGTGGATTAGGAGCACGCGGTAATGAGCAGAGACTCACGATCGATGTGACCTCGTCGCCCCGTCTCGAGTACTTGCAGCAAGGGCTAAGAATGCCCGGCCACGCCTCGTAGTATCTCGTGGGCACCTTCCAGGTCAACCCGACTCCACATCACTCGCTATTAAGCTCACGCGGGTACCCCTCAGGGCCGACCCGTCTTTAGTAACATGGGTTAGTGCAAAGTCATAGTAACCATAGTAACTGTGTGTCTAACACCAAGGGAAAAAACTCGAGGAGTCACCCCCGGTGAATTCCACTCGATGTAATCATCAAGGTGAACGTAAGAGGATCCACCCTCGAGGTTCACACTTGAGGGGTTGCACGACAGAGCCGTATCAGAAGTGGTTAAGGATGAAATCACCCTCGATGACCACGACCGAATAGCTACTCTACAGAGGTCTCATCAGGAGTGATGTAAGAGGTTCCACCCTCGGCACTCGATGGTTACTCTACAGAGTCGTACAACTAAGGGGGGGTGATGTGCGATGTCGGGGCCTGGACATCGATCACGTTGATCGAGTCATCGAACATAAAGCGGGGCAACTAGGACAAGGTGGGGGTCACTGATGAATCACTATCCAACCTATACTAAGCAGTTTAGGATAAGCAGGTAAGGTATGAAAGCAGGTAACAAAAACAGGCTATGCATCAGAGTAGGTTCATACATAAAACAGTAGCAGTTCTAATGGAAGCATGAGAGGGAAAGAAATGGGCAATATCGGAATGCTCAAGGGTGGTTTGCTTGCCTGGTTGCTCCGGCAAGGATGGGTCGTCGTCGACGTAGTCGATCACAGGGGCAACATCCGTCTCGGGGTCTACCAGACAGAAGAGGAGGAAGAAACCGTAAATACAGAGCAAACAATGCATCACAAGGCATAACATGACGATAGGCGGAGCTAGGGTTGTCCTAACGTAGAACTATACGTTGCAGACGGAGGGGATAAACATCCGAGGATGAATTCCCGGCGATAGACATATTCTGGACATAGGAAAAGAGGGGGGAAGTTCCATGTTCAGCATGCTACGGGCATGTGACAGGTGAAAGGACCGCCTATTCAGATTCGTCTCGCCGTTCTGAGCAACTTTCATATATAAAAATTTTTCATCCGAGTTACGGATTATTTTCTATGAATTTTCTAAGTTTTAAAAAAATATTTTAGATTTTCGAAAGTACTTTTAATTTAAGATGACCAAGTCAAATTGACTAGTCAAAAGGAGAGGTGTGACCCACATGTCACATGCTTAGATATTTTAAATCTAATTTAACTTTTTATCTAACAGTAGGGTCCACATGTCATATACACTACACCTAACCACTAATTAGCCTAACTACTACAATTAGCTAGTACTAACCTAAACACGGCCGGTCTCATCGAGACCCAACCGGCCATACACACACACACGTACAAGGGCCTGGCGGCCATGGACAAGAGCGGCAACAGAAATTCTGCAATGGAAGCGGCAGTAGCTAGCTGCACTACGCGGCGGCAGCGGCTAGTAGTAGAGCAGCGCAACGAGCAGGAGTGAGCGGGGGCGAGGACAGGGCAGTACGCAAGAGCAGCAGCAGTACAAAGAGCAGCAGAGGAGCGACAGGGCCGCGGGAGGCTGCGGCGCGGGAGGCTGCAGCGTGTCCGGGTGAGCCAGCACGCGGCCAGCGAGGCGTGGGCACGCCGGGACAGGCCCTGGACGTGGCGGACGCATGGCAGGAGCGGGCGAGCACGCGCGAGGAGCGGGGATCCGGCCATGGCGGACGATGAGCTTTGGCTGGAGGGTGTCTACAGCTAGAGGACACCCGCAAGAAGGGAATCAAGGGAGAAGTGAAGGGGAGCTCACAGGGATCACGTAGAGGAGTTCAACTTGCTCGGGGAGGCGCTCGTGGTCGCGAGTCGACGAAGATTGCGGCGGCTATCATGGGTGCTCGAGGTTGAAGACGACGAGGATCCGGCGCAGCAGTGCCTCCCAGCTCAAGATGGCCGCCGTGGTCGATGCAGAGGAGGCCGACGGAGTGGATGGCACGGTGGCGTGGCTAGAGGAGGACGATGGCCGTGGCAGCGAGGAATGCGCGGCGACCGTGGCGTTCGGCCCTTCCTCCAGATTGGCAGAGGGGGGGAGAGGTGGATCTGGGAGGGAGGGCGCTGAGGAGGAGTGAGGCAAGTGGGAAGAAAATATCTGGGGGGAGGGGCACCTCGGTGGAGGCCTTATCCTCCCGAGGCATGGCCGGCGAGGTGGTTCGACGGGGACGCCCCCACGGTCGTTAACAGAAGAAGACGACTGGGGGTGTTAGGTGGGCCGACTTGGGTGAGGCACAGTGGGGGCACGTGCTTTTTTTAGTTTTCTTTCTATTATTCTGTTTCCTTTTAACAGCTTCCATTTGCAGTTAAATAAGCCACCAAATGACTTTGCAAAAATGTGGACCTGGACAAAACAAATACTAGGAAATATTGTGCACTGCCACAAAAAGTCTGACACCTAAACAATTTAGTTTAAAATTTTATAATTTATAAAAGGCATATAATTATTATTTTTAGCCACTGATAAATATACTTAGGAGCAATTAAGGACTTTACAAAAATGTTGGCTCACCACCATAATTAATTATGGAATATTGCAACACTTTGAACATTTTATTTTGCATGTTTGAGAAGTTTGAATTTTTGACTTAGAATTTGAGTTTGAAATTGACTTTGGTTTGGAACAAAGTGAGAATTAGCAATAATAATTAGAGCGAATTCCACTTTTTACCCCATATTTATACATTTGTGACACTAATTACCCCTTCGAGTGAAAATTCGTCTAGAATACCCCTTTTGAAATCTTTGGACCCTTATTTTTTGATGCGTGTTCATCAGGTAAGGTGTGAGGTGACGCCCTGTATCTAAAAACATGTGGACGGCCACAAGGAGTGGAACAGATAGACAAGAGAAGCTTGGACAAGATCGCCAATGATGCCCTCCGATCCTTACAGTTTTTTTTACAAATCAATGACGCAACATGCCGATCCTATCGACCATAAACAGACAAAATGTAAAACTGGGATAAAACCGTGTTAAAAGTCTCCAAAATCTGACATTTCGATAAAAGTTCCGCTAAATAGGGTAATATGTGTCACAAATGTACAACTACAAGGTAAAAAATGGAATTCACTCTAATAATAATTATTATTATGACATGGCATCATTAGGCAGGAGATCACTGTAGCATGACACTGGGGGTGTTACAAATCTCCTCCACTACAAAAAGATCTCGCCCCGAGATTTAAGAGGTGGAGTAAGGGGGGTAGTTCTGGTTACAAAATTCTAACGGGTCTCCTCACTCATGTTTCAACCAGGTCTCCTCACAGTCCTCAACCTTTCTTTAGAAACTCCACCGTACTTACGAATAGGGTATAAAGAAAAAAACATTAGGACAGATGTTTGAAAGGATTGGCATCCGGTAATTATCTCAAGGAAGGAGATTTTAGAAGCACCAAGAAACAAATCGAGAGTGCTATAAGGAGGTTCAACAAGTTTCAACCAGGTAGGCATCAAACTGATGCCTATAATAGGTGAAGAAGGGGTTCAAAGCAATGAGGCATAATGTTGCCTCTGATACCGGAATGAATCATGGTGAGGAAGTTAGCTCGTGATTTACATACAAAGCCAAGTGCAAAGAATATTTCGGAATCAAGGTTGTACAGGAGAGTCAGGTTTCGATCCTATGGAACTATGGGTTATGGGCCCACTTGTGTGTTCAGAGTAGGAAAAGCGGCTACATCTTGCAGCGATATGATAGCAAGGCATGTCACAGGATAGCCTGTCAGTTATGTTGGCATCAACGTTGGTACCAAGGGCGATGGACGAAGAGAACCATTTTCCTGCTCGTTAGAACGAGGCGGACCATTATGCAAAGTTCTCGCCCATCGGTGGTTACCAGAATATCAACAACAATAGTAACAAGGTTTTACTGTAAGAGTTGTACACCAAGATGTTCATTTAAGCAGGAGGATATTACTGCTTAGATCATATAGATCACAAGAAAGGTCTAAACAAAACAATGGAAATGAAAATGTGATTATTAATTTAATCAGAACCATGGAAAGTAAAATGTGTTTAAACACAAATATCAGGAGTATATTATTCCCAAGGACAAGCAAAGGATGACATCCATGAAAAGGTAGTAGATTACATTTTAGGTAAAGGGGAAAGGAAATTCATGGTGTTACCCATACAACAGTGTTTGGATAGTGATCAAGAAACATTTAGCATTGCGCCTCTAAATGGTTTTAAAGAGGTTCGGAGTACCACAATCATGCTTTGGTATAACATTGACATGGTCATCATGTAAAGGTCGAACCTTGGGAACACAAAGGATCCATCGGAATTTTTAGAACATATCATGCTATTTTATCAGGGAAAAGATGAGGAGGTGGCTGATGGGTTAAGTAGCAATCCATCGACATGTCAAAAAGGATGTATTCCCAAAATTAATATGATCAAGCTTGTGTTGGGGGGAGACAAGAATGTTGTCGATGCTGACACAAATCATCGAGTCGCAAGGATGGTATTTCTAGCCATGAATTCAATTGAAATCTCTGAAGAAGCCAAAGTGTTGACGGTGATCATGACAAACTTTGTCGAGAGATTTCATCAAGATGTCACCGAGCAGAAAAGGAAGGATGAAGTGAAAGGCTATGAGAACCACGGATTCGACACAAGCTCAAAGTCAACCTTGTTGTTCGAGACGAAATGATAAGATAAGGAAGATCGACGTAAGCTTAGCTCATCGTCGGAAGTTGCTCCGGGCATAAGGACCAGGTAGCACAGTTAAAAAGTTGACATGATAAAAATATAGTCGATCAGGCTAGGAATGATGTGATGAGGTATAAAGCTTCCCAGTATCAAGTACTAGGTGTAATGCCAGAAGGTAAATCGGAGTAGAGGTTGGACGGGGAATGATTTACAGAGGATAAGTAATTGTAACTTACCCAGTAAATGGGATCAAGGAGGAAATATGGTCGGGACCATAACTGCAAGGGATCCAATTTACGACACCGGAAGAATATTCAAATGATTAAATATCCTTGCAAGAAGCTTTCATGATAAGTCCCACACCGTGTCCGTGGGCATGAACACAAGGTTCAGGGTCGACTCCCACTTCTCCAATGCAAATCCTTTCATTTTACTTCTCGCTCTTGATGAAGCTGTAGTTTAGAAATTTTTATCTGACGAAAAGCCAGTAGAGTATAACCCGCATAACTTTCGAGTTCACACAGATTAGGGAAGGCATAGGTTCAGCCCCTCGGGGCATCTTAGGAACATATTTCATAAATTTCAAGAATAAATAACACAAGCGCGGTAGTAGAGCATGGTTGAGAAGGCAGATGATACAATTTATCAAAGCCATTATGTATCTGAGGAAAGGCTCCAAAAGGTTATTGAATATGAAGGACGTTGTCAGATAAGATAAAAAAAGGATCTGGCGGTCCACATAGGATCTGATGTGAGTATCGGTACTCAACCAGAATAAGTAAGAATGCAAAGGCTTCGGATTATAGAAACATATGAATAATTCGATGCTTAAATGCAAAGAAATCATGATTTCAAAAAAATAGAAGATCAGAAGCAGACGCTCCGATCAAAAGATAAGTAAGTCGAATAGCCCTAGGGATACAATTGACGGCAATTTGATTGGTCGAGATCCAGCTCATGTTTAAAATGACATCTGAGTCGGAAGGATGAATTCTAGGACCTGATAGAGGATTGCGAGCATTCGCAACATATCGAATCAATGGACTCAAAATGATAGTGACAAAGGCTGCCAATAAGATTAGTATACTTATGGGATTAACCATAATGCAAGATAGCAAGAATTTCAAGGGCAATAAGTTGCTAGGGAATTTCGGAAGATCGAATATTATTTTGAAGACCTTAGTGAAACACATAAACAACTGGGGATGGGCGGATACTCGATAAGTGCGAGAATTATCCGTAGGGGTATTCAGGTGACAACAGCAAGGCAGTAAGCTCAAAGTTTTATCGAAACAACGACGAGTATTTCGGGGTATCTTGTAGTAACAAGACCAACTGGGATGAATGTTAGAATGATAACTGCATGTAGTTATCCATAAGGGTTGGCGGTGGAAGGGGAATTGCAAATGCGATGAACACAAGTTCTCGGGTTAACAGTGGAGAGTATCTTCAGGGTCTTCACGTGCAGCATATGATCATCAGTAATAAAGGGCTCTCCGGGTGAAAGTGATAATGAGATCCTAATGTTAGATTTAGCAAAATTCATTTTAACCCGAATAGAAGAGAGATCAGAGTCCCAGAGTATAGATCGAGGAGTAAAAGATCCTAATACCACCCAATGGCGACGTGGACCCATGGGCCGCACCTCCATGTTAGTAAAAGTTTTTGCAATGTCTAGACTCGACTTCGGCCAAGGAGTGTGGAAGGGGGATTCCTACAGGCAGTCGGCTCTGATACCAACTTATGACGCCCTCGATTCAATCGTACACTAATCATACACGCAAATGTGTACGATCAAGATCATGGACTCACGGGAAGATATCACAACACAACTCTAGACACAAATTAAAATAATACAATCTTTATATTACAAGCCATGGGCCTCGAGGGCTCGAATACATAAGCTCGAAAACACAAGAGTCAGCGGAAGCAACAATATCTGAGAATAGACATAAGTTAGACAAGTTTGCCTTAAGAAGGCTAGCACAAAAGCATCTACGATCGAAAAGGCAAGGCCTCCTACCTGGGAGCCTCCTAACTACTCCTGGTCGTCAGCGGTCTCCACGTAGTAGTAGGCACCCTCGGGGTAGCAGTAGTATTCAGTGATGTCGTCTGGCTCCTGGGATCCGTCATCTGGTCGCAACAATCGGGTATGGGGGAAAAAGAGGTAGCAAAGCAACCATGAGTACTCATCCAAAGTACTCGCAAGACTTACATCAGATCTAAACTAAGTATGCATCTGTATCAAACGAATGGGTTGTATCTGTGGACTAAACTGCAGAATGCCAGAATAGAGAGAAGGCCTAGTCCTATCGAAGACTAGCATCTTCTGAAAACCACCATCTTGCAGCAATAGGAGGGAGTAGAGTATCATAAAGTAAAGTAGTAGAAGTGTTATCAACCTCGGCCAGAGATCCTTTCTCGACTCCCTGCGAGAAAGCAATCCCAGAGCCATACTATCCAAGTGTCAACACATTCCAATTCTCACCACCATCCAGTTCTCATCATAAGTATCCAGTTCTAGTTGTATCGATAGGGATACAACTCCAAGTGTCCGTTACCATAGGACAGGCTATCGATAGATGTTTTCTTCCCTGCAGGGGTGCACCAACTTACCCACCACGCTCGATTAACTCCGGCCGGACACACTTTCCTGGGTCATGCCCGGCCTCGGCCAAACAATACGCCGCAACCCGACCTAGGCTTAATAGAGAGGTCAAGCACGCCGGACTAATCCTATGCCCCTAGGGGTCTTGGGCCATCGCCCCGGGAACTCCTGCATGTTGCGTGGGCGGCCGGTGAGCATACCTAGCTACCTCCTTAAAAAGGCAGGAGTTTACCAGCCCAACCCGGCGCGCGCCGCTCAGTCGCTGACGTCTAATAAGCTTCGGCTGATGCATACGACGCAGAACGCCCATACTATGCCCACGTGATGGTTAGCCCTATTAGGCCAGAGGCCCCTCGGATCAAATATCCAAATCATAGTGGATTAGGAGCACGCGGTAACGAGCAGAGACTCACGATCGATGTGTCCTCGTCGCCCCGTCTCGAGTACTTGCGGCAAGGGCTAAGAATGCCCGGCCACGCCTCGTAGTATCTCGCGGGCACCTTCCAGGTCAACCCGACTCCACATCACTCGCTATTAAGCTCACGCGGGTACCCCTCAGGTCCGACCTGTCTTTAGTAACATGGCTCAGTGCAAAGTCATAGTAACCATAGTAACTGTGTGTCTAATACCAAGGGAAAAAACTCAAGGAATCACCCCCGGTGAATTCCACTCAATGTAATCATCAAGGTGAACGTAAGAGGATCCACCCTCGAGGTTCACACTTGAGGGGTTGCACGACAGAGCCGTATCGGAAGTGGTTAAGGAGGAAATCACCCTCGATGACCACGTCCGAATAGCTACTCTACAAAGGTCTCATCAGGAGTGATGTAAGAGGTTCCAGCCTCGGCACTCGATGGTTACTCTACAGAGTCGTACAACTAAGGGGGGTGATGTGCGGTGTCGGGGCCTGGACATCGATCATGTTAATCGAGTCATCGAACATAAAGCGGGGCAACTAGGACAAGGTGGGGGTCACTGATGAATCATTATCCAACCTATACTAAGCAGTTTCGGATAAGCAGGTAAGGTATGAAAGTAGGTAACAAAAACAGGCTATGCATCATAGTAGGATCATACATAAAGTAGTAGCAGTTCTAATGCAAGCATGAGAGGGAAAGAAATGAGCGATATCGGAATGCTCAACGGGGGTTTGCTTGCCTGGTTGCTCCGGCAAGGAGGGGTCGTCGTCGACGTAGTCGATCACAGGGGCAACATCGATCTCGGGGTCTACCGGAGAGAAGAGGGGGAAGAAACCGTAAATACAGAGCAAACAATGCATCACAAGGCATAACATTACAATAGGCAGAGCTAGGGTTGTCCTAACGTAGTACTACACGTTGCAGACGGAGGGGATAAACATCCGAGGATGAATTCCTGGCGATAGACAAATTCCGGACAAAGGAAAAGAGGGGGGAAGTTCCATGTTCAGCATGCTAGGGGCATGTAATAGGTAAAAGGACCGCCTATTCGGATTCGTCTCGCCGTTCTGAGCAACTTTCATATATAAAACTTTTTCATCCGAGTTACGGATTGTTTTCTATGAATTTTCTAAGTTAAAAAAATATTTTAGATTTTTGAAAGTACTTTTAATTCCAGATGACCAAGTCAAATTGACTAGTCAAAAGGAGAGGTGTGACCCACATGTCACATGCTTAGATATTTTCAATCTAATTTAACTTTTTATCTAACAGTAGGGTCCACATGTCATATACACTACACCTAACCACTAATTAGCCTAACTACTACAATTAGCCAGTGCTAACCTAAACAGGGCCGGTCTCATCGAGACCCAACCGTCCATACACACGCACGTACAGGGGCCTGGTGGCCATGGACAAGAGCGGCAGCAGCAATTCTGCAATGGAAGCGGCAGTAGCTAGCTGCACTACACGGCGGCAGCGGCTAGTAGTAGAGCAGCGCAAGGAGCAGGAGTGAGCGGGGGCGAGGACAGGGCAGTACGCAAGAGCAGCAGCAGTACAAAGAGCAGCAGAGCAGCGACAGGGCTGCGGGCGGCTGCGGCGCGGGAGGCTGCAGCGCGGCCGGGCGAGCCAGCACGCGGCCAGCAAGGTGTGGGCACGCCGGGACAGGCCCCGGGTGCGGCAGATGCATGGCAGGAGCGGGCGAGCACGCGTGAGGAGCGGGGATCCGGCCATGGTGGATGACGAGCTTCGGCCGGAGGGTGTCTACGGCTAGAGGACGCCCGCAAGAAGGGAATCAAGGGGGAAGTGAAGGGGAGCTCACAGGGATCACGTAGAGGAGTTCAACTTGCTCGGGGAGGCGCTCGTGGTCGCGAATCGACGAAGATTGCGGCGGCTATCATGGGTGCTCGAGGTTGAAGACGACGAGGATCCGGCGCAGTAGTGCCTCCCAGCTCGAGAAGGCCGCCATGGTCGACGCAGAGCAGGCCGACGGAGTGGATGGCACGGTGGCGCGGCCAGAGGAGGACGATGGCCGTGGCAGCGAGGAAGGCGCGGCGACCGTGGCGTTCGGCCCTTCCTCTAGATTAGCAGAGGGGGAGAGGTGAATCTGGGAGGGAGGGCGCCGAGGAGGAGTGAGGCGAGTGGGAAGAAAATATCTGGGGGGAGGGACGCCTCGGTGGAGGCCTTATTCTCCCGCGGCATGGCCGGTGAGGTGGTTCGACGGGGACGTCCCCACGGTAGTGAACAGAAGAAGACGACCGGGGGTGTTAGGTGGGCTGACTTGGGTGAGGACCAGTGGGGGCACGTGCTCTTTTTTTAGTTTTTTTTCTATTATTCTGTTTCCTTTTAACAACCTCCATTTGCAGTTAAATAAGCCACCAAATAACTTTGCAAAAATGTGGACCTGGACAAAACAAATACTAGGAAATATTGAGCACTGCCACAAAAAGTCTGACACCTAAAAAATTTAGTTTAAAATTTTATAATTTATAAAAGGCATTTAATTATTATTTTTAGCCACTGATAAATATACTTTGGAGCAATTAAGGACTTTACAAAAATGTTGGCTCACCACCATAATTAATTATGGAATATTGCAACACTTTGAACATTTTATTTTGCATATTTGAGAAGTTTGAATTTTTGACTTAGAATTTGAGTTTGAAATTGACTTTTGTTTGGAACAAAGTGAGAATTAGCAATAATAATAACTATTATTATGATGACATGGCATCATTAGGTAGGAGATCACTGTAGCATGACACTGGGGGTGTTACACTGGCTACCATGAGACGCCTCTCCGAGGCCTTCCAACGCGAGGTTGACCGTGCTGTTGGCGGCACGCTGACTGCTGCTGGGCCCAGCCGTGCAGGCACGGTCTGGCAGCAAGGCGGCGCCGTTGCCAGCATGTTTGGAGTAGACCGCCCGGTCTACGCCGCGCCTACTGAGAACATATGTGCTGCCCAGGCGGCAGCAGACGAGCTGGACCACCTGGAGGGCGACGAGCGTCGCTACATAACGGAGCGTGTTCAGCAGCTTATCGACGCGGCTGCCGCGCAGCACGAAGCCGACTGTCACGCCGCGGAGCCTAAACAGTGGGTTGAGAATCCGCCCCTTCGCCAAGAGCATGACGCGACCTCCTGGACACCGACAGACGGAGCCCGCGACAAACGAGACAAGGAGCCGGCTGCCAGCTGCAGCCGGACTCGCATCACCACCGAGCGCGACCAACACGGCCGCCCACGAGCAGTTGAACGACGGGCGACGATCCACCGTCCTCGCCTCCTCGAAGGGATAGGGGCGCTTCCCTGCCGCCTGTTGATCATCCAACTCTCGGCGACCGGCTGGGCCGCCGAGAAGGAGTCGGAGAGAACAACGCCCGCCACCGGATCGACCGCTTGGCTCGATCCTTGGCGCTAGAAGAAGAAGATGCAATGGGTCCGCCTTGCTTTGGCCCCCGCATTCATGACGAGCCCTTCCCCAAAGGGTTCTCACTCCCAAGAGACACGCCCAAGTACAACGGCTCCATGAAGCCGGGGGATTGGTTGGTGGACTATTCCACGACCGTCAGCATAGCAAACATCAACAAGCGTGTTGCCGTGAAGTACGTCCCGCTCATGCTCCAGGGAACAGCCCGGACGTGGATAAACAGCCTCAAGCCCTACAACATCAACAGCTGGGTAGATTTCACCGAAGTATTCATCCGCAACTTCACCAGCACCTACAAGCAGTTTCCCAAGCCTCGCCAGCTCTCGCTGTGCGTTCAGGGCCCTGAAGAATCCACCCGCGACTACCTAACGCGATGGGCCGAACTGCGCAACTCCTGCAAAGGAGTGCACGAGGTCCAAGCAATTGAGTACTTCACCGCCGGGTGCCGAGAGGGCACCTTGCTCCAGCACCGGCTTCTTTGCGACGATCCGGCCACGCTCGACGAACTGCTGATCATAGCAGACAAGTACGCCACTAATGACTCCTCCATAAAGTCAGAGCTCCGAGTGGATGCTTCTAGGAAGGTGCTCCCTCTGGCTCCTCGCACACCGGCTGGAGACGGCAGTCGGCGCCAGCAGCCGAACAACAACAAGCACAAAGCCCCGCAACCGGCTTCCACCAGCCAACAAGTGGCAACAGTCGAAGACCAACAACCTGAAGGGTAACCACTCCCCAAGCACCAGAAGGGTGGCAAGCCTGCTTGGTTGCCGACCTTCTCCTACGAGCAGACACTTGATGCTCCCTGCAAGTTCCACAGCGGCGCGAAGCTGTCCAACCACATCAGCCAGAAGTGCCATTGGCTCACCCGAATCTCCAAGGGCGAAGGGTTGATGCCCCCTCCGCCTGCTGGCCCGCCGCCGCCTCCTCCTCAGCAGCCGGCGGCCCGTCCAGCAGTCGGCGCCGTACAAGGTGATTACCCTGAAGAACATGGAGCTTATGTCGTCTTCACCAGTGTGGTGGACGATCAGCGCAGCCAGCGTCAGCAGCACCGGGAGGTGAACGTCGTCGCTTGAAGCACTCCTGAATTCATGCATTGGCCTGAGAAGCCCATCAGCTGGAGCCGGGCTAACCACCCGGAGGTGATGCCCTCTCTGGGCTCCTATGCTCTGGTGCTGGATGCCACTCTTGCAATAGAGAGGCGAGCTGCTCATTTCTCCCAGATTCTGATAGATGGCGGTAGCAGCATCAACATTCTATATCACGATACCATGGAAAAGTTATGCATTAAAGAGAGGTAGCTCCAGCCCATCCGGACTGTTTTCCATGGTATTGTGCCCGGTCTGTCCTGCTCACCAATCGGCAAGGTCAAGATAGATGTCATCTTCGGAGACAAGGATCACTTCTGCCGCAAAGCAATTTGGTTGAGGTGGTGGACCTCGAAAGCCCTTATCATGTACTCCTGGGCCGGCCGGCTCTGGCGAAGGTCATGGCGGTGCCACACTATGCTTACCTCAAGATGAAGATGCGAGGAACCAAGGGCATTATCACGATATCTAGAGACTATGAGAAGTCGGCCGATTGTGCCGCGGCCAGCAGCCAGCTAGCCAAGTCCCTTGTGATTGCTGCTGAGAAGAAGCTCCTGGTTCGGGTGGTGGCCATGACCAGCAAGCAGCCGAACATGTCCTTAGAGCCCAAAGAGTCAGGACCCAGGGCTCCTTCCAGCTGGCCAAAGAAACAAAGAAGATCCCTTTGGACCTTGAGCACCCGGAGAGATTTGCTGTCATAGGTGCCAACCTTGATAGCAAATAGGAAAGTGAGCTTGTCGATTTCCTCCATGAGAATCGGGACATCTTTGCATGGTCTCCCAAGGACATGCCGAGTGTTGTGACGGATTTCGCCAAGCACTAGTTACATGCCAGAGCAAATGCCAAACCAGTCAAACAACCCCTCCACCGACTGTCGGAGGAAAAGTGAAGAATTGTTGGTGAAGAGATAGCTCGGCTTTTGGCAGCCGGCTTCATCATGGAAGTGTTTTTTCCAGAGTGGCGTGCCAACCCAGTCCTTGTACTAAAGAAGAACAATAAGTGGCGCATGTGCATTGATTACACTAGTCTCAACAAAGCTTGCCCGAAAGATCCATTTGCTTTTCCTCGGATTGATCAAGTGATAGACTCCACAGCCGGATGCGAGCTGTTGAGTTTCTTGGATGCCTACTCAGGATATCATCAGATCAAGCTGAACCCGGCAGACCGCCTGAAGACCGCCTTCATCACACCATTTGGAGCCTTCTGCTACCTGACCATGACATTCGGCTTGAGAAATGCCGGTGCCATGTTCCAACATTGCATGCAGACACTACAAAAAAAATACACTTCCGTGATGATACCTGTTTGTCACAGTAGGTCACGTTTTCTGTCATGCATGTACATCCATGACAAATTTATGACAGAATCAAGATAGTCATACCTGTGCTGTCGTGGAAGTGTTCGATGACATTACCAAAATTATCATCAGGGAAGTGTCCACTTCCATGACGATAAATCGCGCGTCACGGAAGTGCTTTCGTCAAGGGTGACCGGCACGTGGCATCCACCGTAACAGAACGCCGTTAAGCTATCGGGTCCAGTTTTGGATTCGATAACCCGTTAACAGCCTGGACCAACGGGGATTTTCCACGTGTAAAATCATCATTGGCTGTAGTAAACACGTGTCGACTCTGTGTTGGCACAGGTTTCACTCATCCAATGGGCGAGATGCGCCTATGATATGTTAACACGTGGACCGGCCCGAAAGTGGCCCACAAAGTTTAAATGGGCTGACCCAACTAAAGGCCCACAAGATTTTGCGGACCATAATGGGTCGGCCTAGTTAAAGGCCCACAAGATTTTGCGGGCCATAATGGGCCGGCCCAGGTAAAGGCCCACAAGATTTTTGCGGGCCATAATGGGTCGGTCCAGGTGAAGGCCCACAAGATTTTTATGGACCATAATGGGCCGGCCCAACTATAGGCCCATGAGATTTTGCCGACATTAATGGGCCGGCCCAGCTCTAGGCCCACAAGATTTTGAGGACCCTAGTAGGTCGACCCATTAACTGGCTGCCATGTTTTGGTCCAAATGCCGGCCCATATTTGATCCGGTCCATTAATGGCCTGCCATGTTCCGGGCCTAATAATGGCCCATATGAGATCAGGTCCGGTCCTTTAGGCTTTGGGGTAAATTATGGCCCATATCAGATTCGGCCCGTCAACTGGACGCTATATTTTTGGGCCCACTTGCTAAAGGCCTATTTAGTAATTCGGCTTGATATTAGTTTCGGCCTATTAAGGGCCCGTTTAACATTTCGGCCCTATATTTATTTTGGCCTTTTAAAAGCCCGTCATATAGTTGGGCCTAACTACGGCCCGGTTTGCATCTGGCCTGCTCGCAACCGATAATCTGATTGGGCCAAACAAGGACCGATACATTTTTGGCCTGTTATAAGCCCATGATTTGATTGGCACATTCATGGGCCGGGTTCTATTTCGGCCTCCTGCCGGCCCGTGAGCTGTTCGGCCCATTTCAGGCCCAACCTACTTTTCAGCCTCCTAAAGGCCCATTGAGTTTTCTTGGGAAAATAGGGTCGGTGATTTACTCAGCCTATTAAAGGCCTGAATCTACTAGTGGGCTAGTTTACATTTAGGTCGGTTAACGGACCAAGATGACGTGGCCCATGATGCGGATCTTACATGGTGATTTGCATGACGGCCCGATTATATACCGTAATTTTACGGTTTGGCCGGTTTACTGCGAAGACATGATATATATACAGTAACATAACTGCAGCATTGTGAATAAAAAAAACCTAGACTATACAATAAAGAAATTACGGCATATTACATCCACTGGGCGTCAAAGTTCGCCACTATGATAATAAAGCAGAAGCAGATAGCAGATTACGTACACTGGGCATCAAAGATCGCCACCTGTGCAACTAAACACGCCGACAAAATAATATACAAAACCGACAACACTTCAATAGAGTTCAAGAAAGGTTAGCCCTGCTCGGGAGCTACAGCACAAGAAGCTAAGCAAGCTGGTGAGACTGCACTTGTTTGACACTTATATCCTCCTCACTCTGAAAGATAAACAAGCAGACAGATGACAGGTTTTGCACATATAAGTATCAGTGCTGACAATTCATCACATTTCTTACTGACGAATAAAGTGACACAATTTAAAATAGCATTAACACAATATGGTATTGTTCAGGTCAAGACATGACAGGAAATGACATTGTGAAGGAGTTGGCAGCTTCATGACACCACTGGATTATAGATCAAGAACTCATAAGTATTAATGGTTAGTGTGCTGTCAATTTATCCCATTTCAGATTAGCAAAATAAGATCACTTGCTCTGTATAGTTTAATTTACATGGTATGAAGAAGGAACTTGGTTGTACAACTGAAAACTTAAATTGAGAAGGACAAACTTTTGTTTATGAACTGGAGTACATAATAAACTTTAAACATGCAATTTGATGCAAACACCAAAAATAAAAAGCTGTTGCAGTCATGCCTAACCAAATATACACAACAAAGTTTGAAGGCTTGAGAAGGACAAACTTACATTATT
>NC_041390.1:128374585-128383647 GCF_002162155.2 Triticum dicoccoides | reverse complement strand
ATAAGAAAAAATGGAGAATATTTAAGATAAGATGAAGAGTGATGCTACATAACCATGTAGCTATAAATGTAAGTACAGCGATACAGGCGAAAGGTACAACCAAGAGCAGTGTAGAGCTAAACTTCTTCAGTACCATCGGTGTTATCCAACCTTATGGTAAGAGTAAATATAGATCTTATGTGTACAAAATGGAGGGAAAAGGAAAATAAGCCGCAGAGTGATGGTACATGAACAACTACCTGTCAATATAAGTACACTAATAAAGGACATCATGTATTTACAAGACCAATGCAGAGCTAAAAAATTTCATTGGCATTGGATATATTCTACACTAACATTGGATACATTCTACACTAATGAACCAGGTATGTATTCAAGTACAGTGATACAGGACAACAGGTACTAACAAGAGCAAAGCAGCGGGTAGCATATTTGCGATATCCTGTCGTTCTTTTCAAACTGGAATTTTTTTTCGAGCAAATTTCCTGCAAAAAAGATCCATAAGGCACATGCGGAAAAGTAGAAGTTCAAATTGTCATGCGATATCATAGACAGTACCTCATCCTCGGAACGAGACCAGTGCATAACAAGGTTTTTCCATTCAATGTCTTCTAAATTTAGCACATGAGACTTCACCAGAAATTCGTTTTTAGACTTGCCATCAAAGTGGGGTTTCCTCAGGTAACAGCAATACTGCTACAATGCTTCCTTGAAAAGCGCAAGCAAGCTTTGCTCGTCATGACTATCCAGATTGACCCTTGCCTACTTACAACAATGTAATGTAAATCATTGATGTGTTCAATCAGCAAAAAATAGGAAAATAATCACCATGAATAATAGCACTTACACGTAAGTGGGATAGGAAGATGTGAAAATGGTGTTTGTCTTCACTCTAATCTTCCAATGATGGGAATATATGCACGTAGTCCCTAACAACATTGAAAGCATTGTCTTTTAATCTGGGAATAACTGGAATGGGGTTCCAATCTACAGGAATTGGCCGTCTTTGCAGTTGGGATAGGTCTTTGACCGGTGGACTTGCTGTACTTTTTGCTGGAGTGGGATTTTTCTGTGGTACGGCTGGTGCTATGGCAACTGAAATCGGCATACCTTTTGCTGGAGTGTAGGTCCTGTGTGGTGGGGCTAGTGGTGTGGCCAGTGAAGTATGGGTACAGTCTGCTGGAGTCGGTCCTACGTTTTGTGTCACTGGTTGTACAACCAATATAAGTGGGGTGCTGTCTGATTTCTCTGGCACAACCATGTTTTTCAAGGACTTTGCTGGTGCTCCTTCAGGTTCGACAATCACCCTCTTCCTTTTTGATGTCTGATGCACAAGAATATCATTTGAGTGGAAAAACATGGTATGATGACAGATGGAATATGTATTGATAATGGATGGGCATGGCATCTCGATATATATGATGAGTAAATTAAGCAAATGGCGGTGCAACAAAGTAGAAGAAATGCAAGACAGCATATGCAAGATACGCGCAATCAATAAAACCTTGCCAAATTAGAGCAGGCACCTTGATGGGTGAACATGACAGGCCATCTGCCTTTGACTCCTCGAGGTTAGAATAGTCATTAGGATCATATTCTGAACAAGAATCTACAGGTGGGGAGCTTATGAGTTTCATTGCATCCAGAATGGCACTCAATGCCTTGGTGCCAATTTTGTAAATCATTGCAGTCTTCCACAATATTCTTCTGATGCGCGGATTCTGATATTCACTGTAATTACGTATAATATCTGAGAACCATGAAAACAAAAATAGTTGTGAGATTATCTTTGTGATGTAGAGGATATTCTAATAGAGGGGCACCCCCGTAAACACTTGTGTGCTATCACTGGATTCTGATGAGAGAGATCATGTGTGCTGTAGTATGGTGTGTGCATTTATATAATCTAGCACAAGTACACAAAAAATAGGCTCCAGAAGTAAGGATAGTTGGCAGATGATAGGTTCAAAATATACTGCATAGAGAGTTTATTGCCAAACCATGATAACAAGAGCACACAACAACTAGGCAGATCATAGTGTACATAAAAGGGGTACACCATAACCACGATATATAAATCCGGAAAGTGGAACTGGCTTGAAAATACGGTGTTGTATTGCCGCTAGTAATTGAAAGCCTATCGATCAAGTACATGCCAGCTCTATCAGCTGTTGACTGTAGATGTCCCTGCTCCCCTTCCTGACAAGGAACACACTATACATACTAAATACAGAATAACAAAAGAGGAACATGTTAAAGAACAGAAGAGGAAGCATATTCTTGAGGTTCTGCTTAATTGCATACAATGTTGGTTGCCCACTCATGATGAATCATAGCGCCAAAAGAAATGCAATTCCATGCTGTCTCTCTATATGTGGCAATTTTGAACAAGAGTCATTAGGATCATATTCTGAACAAGAGTCAACAGGTGGGAGCGTATAAGTTTCATTGCATCTAGAATGGCACTCAATGTCTTGGTGCCAATTTTGTAAGTCATTGCAGTGTTTATATTCAAGAGTGGACTATTGCTAGTGCGACACAAAGCAGCTACACAGATCATAGTGTAGATATAATAGGAAAACCATAAGCATCGGAGTAAAATCAGCAAAGTGGAACTTGCTGGAATATATGTGCTAGTATTGCCGGTACGGCTAGAAAGGCTTCGGATACCAGCTCTCTTCAACTAAAGGTGCGGTACTGTTAATATCAGTGTAACTCTCGAAGGCGACACAGCTCCCCGCATTTCCTTACTATTCTTATAGGATTCAAGTGGGCAGGCCACTTCAAATCCTATTCCCATGTTTACAAAATCCTACGAATCAAAGAGGCCCGAAGAGTTCAAAGTGTCCATACCAACCGACCGTATAGACCTCTACACTTCAAATGTCCCTGCTCATCTTCACTACAAGGAACATATTGTACTACTATCATACTCCCTCTATTCCAAAATATAAGTCTTGGTAGAGATTTCCACTATGGATCACATACATATGTCTCCAGATACATTTTAGAGTGTAGATTCACCCATTTTGCTCCATATGTAGTCCATGGTGGAATCTATACAAAGACTTGTATTTAGGAATGGATAGAGTACTTATTAACGAAGAACGGAAGAGTAACATGCTAAAGAAGAGCAAGCAGATTTTGGTTACTAAAATGTTCGTTGCGCAGTGCCCACACATGATGAACTAGAGCGCATTAAGAAAGCAACTCCCTGCTATCTCTCTATATGTGGTGCACGTGCTTTTTCGTAAGTAAAGTAGGAACATTAGCTGACCAATTAAATGTTATCTATTTTAGTAATATCAACGTCATATCAGATTTGTACTTGAGCAACAAGTTTGGAATTATTAGTGGCACGTTGTTTAGATTGATGGATTTAGGAGCAGTGCTAAGGAGGTATGATGATGCTACTGACTATAAAGGCATGTCTGCATGCAAGTCGCGTGACTTTTGTCATTTGGGTCAGTCGACCATTTCGGGCGGTTGGATGAAGATCCTACGTCTCCTAACCCTTCCTCTTCCTCATCTATGATTCTTCCCATACAAAACATCGCACGGGCCGCCGGCCGGACCATCGGCCCCCATCGCCTGTGTTCCTCCGCCACCCCCACCCCCGCCCCCACCTGTGTCGAGTTTTCTTCGTTCGGCGAGGCCCCACCACTGCCCCCCACAACCAAAGTCCCCACCCGAGCCCCTTCATTCGCACCGGTGAACTCCGTCGAGCTCTGGAAAATCGACTGACCCAATTTTGAAATTTAGCCTATTGTGGTTTAACTAGTGTGGAATATAAAAGGGGAAAACCATAAGCATTGGGAGTATAGTGTTGAGCGTGCCATGGCGGATCTGAAGGGGCAAACCAGACAAAGGCAACTTTGCAACTAATGTTTGCTTTCAACTAGCAAGTAAGTGATGGACAAGAAATCAGAGTAAAGCAGTGGCGATCTATTTTCTTGCTGTGATAAATAAGTTGAGCAGATACGAAAGAGTACCGCCTCTGGTGCGGCGTCGTGTATGCATCTGCTGCGGTAGCAATGGCTGTCGGCAGCGTGGAAGCATATCTAGGAGGGTAGACGGTGGTGGTGGGGCACGGTGGACGAGACGGTCGTAGGAGCGGCGCTGGCAAGGTGGACGACGGCGGGGATGAAGCGAGAAGACGGAATGCAAGGATCCCGGTCCGAAGCCGTGGATGAGCGAGGTCGATCTCTTGTAATGGACGGTGGCATCGGGGTATCAGCTCCGGCATGGTGGAGGAGGACGGCGGTGGATGGGGTGGCGGACGGAGGAGGCTGGGGTGGAGAGGGTGTTTTGGCGCCCATGGTGTACGAATGGGGAAATGGAGGTGGAGAGGAAGGGGGAACTATGTTGAGGGAGTCCTGGATTAGGGGGTGTCTGGATGGCCGGACTATACCTTCAGCCGAACTCCTGGACTATGAAGATACAAGATTGAAGACTTCGTCCCGTGTCCGGAAGGGACTTTCCTTGGCGTGGAAGGCAAGCTTGGCGATACGGATATGTAGATCTCCTACCATTGTAACCGACTTTGTGTAACCCTAACCCTCTCTGGTGTCTATATAAACCGGAGGGTTTTAGTCCGTAGGATAACATACAGAACAACAATCATACCATAGGCTAGCTTCTAGGGTTTAGCCTCTCCGATCTCGTGGTAGATCTACTCTTGTACTATCCATATCATCAATATTAATCAAGCAGGACGTAGGGTTTTACCTCCACCGAGAGGGCTCGAACCTGGGTAAAACTTCGTGTCCCTTGCCTCCTGTTACCATCCGGCCTAGACGCACAGTTCGGGACCCCCTACCCGAGATCCACCAGTTTTGACACCGACATTGGTGCTTTCATTGAGAGTTCCTCTGTGTCGTCGCCGTCAGGCTTGATGGCTCCTACGATCATCGATAGTGATGCGGTCCAGGGTGAAACTTGTCTCCCCGGACAGATCTCTGTCTTCGGCGGCTTTGCACTGCGGGCCAATTCACTTGGCCATCTGGAGCAGATCGAAAGCTATGCCCCTGGCTGTCAGGTCAGATTTGGAAGTTTAAACTACACGGCTGACATCCGCGGGGACTTGATCTTCGACGGATTCGAGCCACTGCTGAGCGCGCCGCACTGCCACGACGAGCATGATCTAGCTCTGCCGCCTAACAGTGCCCTAAAGGCCGCACCCGCATCGGCTTCGACCCTTAATTCGGAGCCAACCGCGTTGATCGAGGATGGGTGGTTGGACGCCTCCTTGGGGGCTGCGATCCTAAGGCGATCGAGCGGAACACCATCCCCGCACTCCGCGAGACTCATGATTCCAAGGAGCCGGACTCCTCTCCGGACTCCGAACCATTCGCGCCTCTGCCGATCGAATCCGATTGGGCGCCGATCATGGAGTTTACTGCCGCGGACATCTTTCAGCACTCGCCCTTTGGCGATATTATAAAATAACTAAAGTCTCTCTCTTTATCAGGAGAGCCCTGGCCGGACTACAGTCAGCGAGATTGGGATGCGGACGATGAAGAAATTCAAAGCCCACCCACCACCCACTTTGTAGCCATTGTCGATGATTTAACCGACATGCTCGACTTCGACTCCGAAGACATCGACGGTATGGACGCCGATGAAGGAGACGATGAAGAACTAGCACCTATTGGGCCCTGGAACACCACCTCGTCATATGACGTATACATGGTGGACGCACCAAAAGATGACGACGAGGAGCGGAAGGACGCACCGAAGGCTTGTTCCCTCGAAAAGCAGTCAAAGTGGCGACGCAAGCGCCGCCCCAAATCTCGCCTCGACAGAAATAGCGATCACACAGACCCAGCACTGGAGCAGGGCGAACCACTGCCGGACAACGGCAATCTGGATAATCAAACCGAACAAACAAATCCTATCAAGGATAATGGTTCGGACGACATAACGCCGGACAGACACCCGGAGGAGCAGAATGCCCGTAAAAGTCTTGTTGCCACCGCGAGGAGTCTGAAAAAGCAGAAGCAAAGGCTCAAGGCCACGCAAGACACACTCCAAATCAGATGGAGTAAAATACTCAACACTGCAGCAAGGTACAACGACAATCGCCCCTCCAAGAGCTACCCAAAGCGGAAGCTGCTACCCGAATTCGATGAGGAGGCCTCAGAACCCCCACAACCAAATATCAAAGCAGCCACCTGGTCGGATAGACGACCCCTCTACCAACACAGAGCGGCATACAACGCCGCTCACAATACAATACGCGACCCATGCGAGGGCTTGCACCCAAATGATGGCGCAACAAGATCCATCTATGGACCACGCAAGCGCGCCCCAGCATACAATGCAACACAACAAACATCCGAACAACGTGGTACACCCAGCTACAGGGGTGCCGCACACCCCCTATGTTTCACCGATGAGGTGCTGGACCACGAATTTCCAGAGGGATTCAAGCCCATAAACATAGAGGCATATGACGGAACAACAGACCCTGGGGTCTGGATTGAGAACTACATCCTTCATATCCATATGGCTCGAGGAGATGATCTCCACGCCATCAAGTAGCTACCCCTCAAGCTCAAAGGGCCAGCTCGTCACTGGCTCAAAGGCCACCCCGAAAGCTCCATTGGAAGTAGTGAAGAGCTCGAAGACGCCTTTCGGGCAAATTTTCAAGGGACTTATGTCCGACCTCCGGATGCGGACGATTTGAGTCATATAACTCAACAGCCCGGAGAGTCAGCCCGAAAGCTTTGGAACATGTTTCTTACTAAAAAGAACTAGATTGTCGACTGTCCGGACGCCGAAGCCTTGGCAGCTTTCAAGCATAGCGTCCGTGATGAATGGCTCGCCAGACACCTCGGCCAAAATAAGCCGAGAACGATGGTTGCATTAACAAACCTCATGACCCGCTTTTGCGCGGGTGAGGACAGCTGGCTAGCCAGATGCAGCACAAGCGACCCCAGTACATCTGAAGTTAGAGATGGAAACGGGAAATCATGGCGCAACAACAATAACAAACTCCGGAATAAAGAAGACAACATGAAGTGCACGGCAGTAAATGCCAGATTCAAAAGCTCTCGGCCAGGTCAAAGCCGCCCCCTAAAGGCACTAGGGATGAATTGTCTAGCCTCAACAAAATTCTGGACCAAGTATGTCAGATTCATAATACCCCTGGTAAACCTGCTAATCATACCCACAAAGAATGTTGGGTCTTCAAGCAGTCCGGCAAGCTGAACGCTGTACACAAGGGGGAGGATACACCAAGTGAAGACGAGGACGAGCCCCCCAAGCAAGACACGGGGGAACAAAAGAAATTTCCACCAGAAGTCAAAACAGTAAACGTGTTACACGTAATCAAGGGAAAAAACAACGCGGCACTCCCAGGAAAATATACCCAAGTGCCTGTCACCACAAAGTCCTGCCACTGGTCATCTCAACCGATCACTTTCGACCATCGCGATTACTCAGCAAGTATCCGACACGTAGGATGGGCTGCCCTAGTATTAGACCCAGTAATTGGCGGATATCACTTCACAAGAGTCTTGATGGACGGCGGCAGTAGCCTAAACCTAATATATCAGGACACAACCCGCGGGATGGGGTTAGACCCAACACAAATTCGCCATAGCAATACTACCTTTAAAGGAGTAACGCCAGGCCCAGGGGCTCGTTGTACGGGCTCCCTCCTACTACAAGTTATATTCGGCTCCCCCGATAACTTCCGTCGCGAGCATTTAACTTTCCACATCGCTCCGTTTCAAAGTGGCTATCAAGCACTGCTCGGACGCGAAGCTTTCGCTCGCTTTAATGCAATACCACACTACGCCTCCCTCACACTCAAGATGCCCGGTCCACGTGGCATCATTACAGTGCACGGAAATATCAAGCGATCTCTACGCGCCGAAGAGAGTGAGGCTGCCTTGGCAGCCGCACACTAAAGGCACCCGGACAAGCGAAAGCATCCAATAGGTCGTCAAGACCTCAGATACAACTAATAGAGTCCGGCGCCGCTACTTATACCGAATAAATGGTCACACCCCTATTTGTCAATACAAGGGGCTCAACACGCGCAGACAAGTGGCAATTTCTTCTCATCTTCAATTATACATGGTTTCTTTAACAAACTATCTTTTTGCACGATAACTTTTGCACCTAAATTCCTCTCTTTTATAGACGATCATCGTGCCACACCCGTCCAGGATACGGCACAACAGAGACACAGGCGCAGACGTGCAGTAGGGACCCGCTCCAAGGATTCTTTTTAGATTAAGACCCCGCGTAAACCTTTTTTACTGTCTCTTGTTGATACATATCCACCGTCGAGAAGGATGCTGACGTCTTGGCATGTGGCCACGCCAAAACAATGCACGTACCTGGACACAAGGGGCTTTTTACAAAGGACATTATTTAGGCCCGGTTTATACCACAAAGACCGAATACCTTAGGGAGTGTTCGGCTTCGCGAGTTTGGCCCTATATGCATTAACTCTGAATCATTGTCTTTGGTCAAATGTTGGGTTTGCCCGGCTCCTGTGTTTTGGTGCCTTACGTTCTGCTTTACCGGCTAAGGCAGCACCAGGAGAACTACTGCGATTGTGCCCTCGTTCATCCGGACGAGCACCTCAGTAGAGAAAGCCGAAAACTGACTGTCATGATATAGCGTGAGACTGGTCAACCACTCGATGACCTGTTGGAATGTTAGAATTCCTCCGCCTTAACGAAGGGCCGTTTTCCGGCCAGGCATGTACGCACCCCGGGATCGGGAAAGTGCGGAGCCACCAGGGGCTATTTAGTAGCCCCACTGTCAAACTCCTATCACTACTGGAATCAGCTACTTTGCCATCTGCCAGTTCTTTGTCGTCCGCTAGCGGGCGGCAAAGAAGCTCTTTGCCATCAGCTTCCAAAAAGCGGACGGCAAAGAACTGGCTGATGGCAAAGACCAAGTTTGCCATCAGCCAGTTCTTTGCCGTCTGCTAGCGGACGGCAAAGATTCTTTGCCGTCGGCTAGCGGACGGCAAAGAGGGAGGGGCCCCACTGACGAGCTACAAAAAAAACCTAACGGGCCCCCTCTTTGCCGTCCGCTAG
>NC_041390.1:128335390-128373079 GCF_002162155.2 Triticum dicoccoides | reverse complement strand
TACCCCGACATCGACACGACACCCCGACCCCCCGACCCCGAAACAGCACCCCGACCCCGACACGGCACCCCGACACCGACAGGACACCCCGACCACCGACACCTCCCGAAAAGGTGTTCTTTGGCCTTCCAGAGGCCGACGGGGTCATATATTTGTGAATTATTAGTTAGGTCATATATTTTTCGATTTTGTTATGAAAAACATCATATATAATTGTGTTGATCGTGTAGTTTTAAATGTGCAGTTGTTTCATCGCTGCGAGGTTTGGTGTTCGATGACCTTGCCGTGCGTTTGACGAGCTCTGCCCCTTCGTTCTGGTGCAGGCTGTTCGAGACTACTACGCCTTGCGTGGTATCAAGAAGACCAAGCCGGCGTGCCGCGATAAGTTCCTGAGTAAGGAGCAGTACATGAAGGTAATTCTTAAGGCCTTCTCTACTTAAGTTCCTTCATTTAGTAATTCTTAGCCGTAGCGCTCAAGTTTCTATTTACTAACTTAGGTGCCTCCTAGATGGTGTGCGGATCAGATGGATTGTTGGGAGGTGTTGGTCGATGAGTGGTGCTCAAAACAATGGCTAGCCCTCCACAACGAGGCCAAGGACAAACATGCCCAAATGGAAGGTGTGCCACACCATCAAGGCAGCTCCAACTTATATCAGTTCGGGCGCAACTGGGTATGTGGTTTGCTTCATGATTCATGCAATTCATTCATCATGCTAGCTTGAGCCCTTTAATTACTAATTTTCATTGTTTCTCTCTTTCAGGCACGCTACAATAAGGCGGATAAGGTGCCAGAGGTGTACGACCTGTATGCCATGGCCCACACTGCCTCTTTCAAGAAAGTCAAGGCTTTCTCTCAGTCTGACCTCGATGATGCAAACAACTTCACCAACATCTCCTCCCACAACAAGCTCGTGAGATATAGAGATGAGGGGAAGGCGAGGAAAGGGGAGGACTTTAACCCGAGCCAGGGTCCCATTGATCCAGAGCTGTTGATGATATCTGGTGGTGGGAGGTCCCATGGCTCCATAGCCATTGGAGATGGACTTATCCGTTGTCCTAGCACCCTCCCGGAGATCAAGGCGCGCCAGTCGAGCTCCGCTCCTGAGATAAGGCCTCGTGAACGGCCAGTGCAACTCGCCATCAAGGTTAGTGATACGTACTCAGTTATCTTTCTCCATTACATTGTGTGCGCTTCCATCAATGATTACAAATGGTCATGTGAGTGGTGTTGCAGGCTGCTATACAGAGTGAGAGAGATAGAACGGAGAAACTTCTGGCGGAGGCGGCGGAGAGGCAGCGGGAGTTGGAGGAGAGGACGACAAAGATGATGGAGGAGGAGAGGGCACGGAATGACATGCAGGCAAGGGCCATGTACGAGCTCCTTGTGGTAAGTTTCTTCTGCAGATTAGCCAAAACATTCATGTAGTGTTTGTCTCATTACTAACTAGTATGACTGAGTCGTCAAAACCAAATGTGCAGTCTGTGTGCGAGAAGACAGGTCAGACCGCTCCGCCGATGCCAGTGATTGCTCCTGGGACCACGGTGAGTTTTATTTGAATGGACATTACTTGCTAGTCTTAACATTTGAGCGTCATCATGCTAACAAGACATTGGAAATGATCTTTGGTGCAGCGTAACTCTAGAGAAGCATCGCACGATCCTTCTCCAGCTACCGACACGAGCCACCCCGCTCCTACACCTCCTGGATCTTGGTAAGTTTATCTAGTGTTTTGCTTAACACATGCATAAAGACCTAGACTTAGCTTTATTTCCTCCAATGCTTACCATAATGACCTAGACTTAGCTTCTTCTCCTCCAAAATGACTTAATAAGCTTACTGACCTCCAAAACCATCCATTTTACCTAAGTTAGCTCTAAAACGATCTGTACTTAGCTTACTTATGTCAAAAATTGCATAATTAGCTTAGTTAGCTCATAGACGATCCATTTACCTAAGTTAGCTCTAAAATGACCCATTTTACCTAGGTTAGCTTATAAATGATCCAGTTCATCCAAGTTAGCTCAAAAATGACCCATTTTACCTAGATTAGCTCCTAAATGATCCATTTTACCTACGTTAGCTTTAAAATGACCCATTTCACCTAGGTTAACTCCAAAATGACCCATCTTACCTAGGTTATCTCATAAACGATCCATTTCAACTAATTTAGCTCATAAACGTTCCATTTCACCAAGTTAGCTAAAAAACGATCCATTTCACCTAAATTAGCTCTTAAATGATCCATTTCACCTAAGTTAGCTCAAAAAGATCCATTTCAACTAAATTAGCTCATAAATGATCCATTTCACCTAAGTTAGCTCAAAAACGATCCATTTCAACTAAGTTAGCTCATAAATGATCCATTTCACCTAAGTTAGCTAAAAATGATCCATTTCACCTTAGTTACCTCAAAAACGATCCATTTGACCTTAGTTAGCTCATAAACGACCCATTTCAACTAAGTTAGCTCATAAATGATCCATTTCACCTTAGCTAGCTCATAAACGACCCATTTCAACTTAGTTAGCTCATATATGATCCATTTCACGTAAGTTAGCTCATAAATGATATACTCTTCTTGTTCTAGTCTTCTTCTTGTTCTACTCTTCTTGTTCTAGTCTTCTTCTTGTTCTACTCTTCTTGTTCTAACTTTCTTATTTTTCATTTTGCAGATTTCATTCACTTGACGAAAGCTTGCATAGATGGAGTGCTCCTTATCCCTTTCTCTGTTTCTTTTGTATCGTTGAACTATGCATGTATCGTTGGATGAAACTGTTGTAATATATATGGTTGGATGCCTCTATGTTGAACTTGTTATGTATGATGGAACTATGCATGTAATATATATGGTTGGATGATGAAGTTATGTGTTGGATATCTTATATGTTTGCTCTGTAATGGCGTTTTGAAATATATCTATATATGTCATATATATTTGTGATGAAAATTGTTGGATTTAATAAAAAACAGATAAAAGAGCCAATATGCAGGCTCTTTGCCGTCTGCCACCGATGGCAACGGGCTCTTTGCCGTCCGCCGCGGACGGCAAAGAAGACACGTGGCATCTAGCTGTGCTTCCTGGGAGCTGACCCATTTGGTCAGTTTGCCTACAGTGGCAGACGGCAAAGACTTTGCCATCAGTGGCGGACGGCAAAGAACATGCACTTTGCCATCAGTGGCAGACGGCAAAGAACCTGCCATGTAGTGACGTGTAGATCACATCATACGGCGGATGGCAAAGACACTAGAAATTTTGCCGTCAGCGGCGGACGGCAAAGGCCTGCCGTTAGCCACTTAACGGACTGACAGCGCAATTATTGCCGTCCTCTCTCTTTGCCGTCCGCCGCAGATGGCAAAGGGCCTTTGCCGTCAGCCGCCAGGAAGCAGATGGCAAAGTAGCTGTTTACCGTAGCCTACTTTGCCGGAGCCTTTTGCCGTCCGCGGCTGACGGCAAAGGCCTTTGCCGTCCGCCGTTCATGCCTTTGCCGTCCGCCGTGGCAGACGGCAAAGTAGCTGATTCCTGTAGTGTATGGCTAAGTGAAAGTGCTAAAGCATTATAGTCTGGTTGCCTCGCTCGCTCCACTATCACCTCCTTAATAGGACCAAGACATTGGGTTAAGTGTGAACGCGTGTTTTTGCGAGCACCTCCGCATTATATGCGTGAGGGTTGAAGCCGACGGCTGCAATCTTTCAGGTTATACACATGTATACATAAACGACCGCCCAAGAGGTATCATATTACTTTCAGGCAAAAGTATAAAAATAGCCTTATGAAAATTTATAAAAGCATTTCGCTTACAATGAGATTACATATCACTAAAACATAATATTTTTTGAGCACTGGGTCTCTATCAAACGAGCACCCTCAAGAACTTCTTCAAAGCAGTGCTCAACAGGCCTTCGACCTATGGACGAATCTCACGCTGCAACAGTGGTAGCATCCATCTCCGCCCAGTATGCTTTAACACGGGCAAAGGCCATCCGTGCGCCCTCTATGCACGCCGACCTCTTCATCGCATTAATGCGCGGCACCACGTCAAGGAACTGCTGCACCAGGCTGAAATAACTGTTCGGCTTTGACCTTTCCGGCCATAGCTGATCCACAACAGACCTCATGGAGAGTCCGGACAACCTATTTAGTTTGGCCCATTCGGCTAATTGGTCAGTCAATGAAAGCGGACGCTCGGGAGAATGGAATTTTCTCCAAAACAGCTGGTCTACTTCACGGTCCGTCTAACCCTGGAAATACTTGGCCGCATCGGTAGCGCTCGCCGCCAAATCCATATATACATCCTCCAAACTCCACAGCCGGTCCAGAGGGGCATACCGTGGATCTCCGAACTTCCTCCGCAATATAAAGGATTTCCCAGCTACAATCTCCCCGGCTTCCCGCAGCTCCTCCTTCTTTGCCCTCATAGCAGAGCGGAGGTCCTTTTTCGTCGCAGCAGCCTTCTCAAGGTCCGATGCCTTCGCTTGGTTTTCCTTTTCAAGGACCCGGCAATGGTCGGCGGCGGCTTTTAATTCTATGGCCATCTTGGCCATCTTGTCTCGGCTCTCGCCATGCGCGGCCTTCTCGGCTTGCAACTCTTCGGCCACCTTCAAAGCAGCCGCATTACCCAACCTCGCTTGTTCCTTGGCTCGGGCAAGTTATGCCTGCAAGGCTTCAATAGTGGCAGCTCCATCTGCAGTCACAGCATATTAGAGATACTGGCATCATGCTGCTCTTCCTATGTGGCGTTTACCAGATAATGACACTTACCCTGTGCCTCGTCAAGCCTCTTGTTAACAAGCTCGATGTCGGCGTCTGCCGCATCCAACTGCCGTTCTAAATGGGCAAACTCGCTAGTCCGGCTAGCCACCGGAGCTTCCATCACCTACACATAGAGGCAGTATGGTTATTACCTGGGAATATGATCCTCTGTTCGTCGTCGTTTCCGATGACAACCAGAGTCTCAGGGGCTACTATCTACACAGGGCACACCTAGCATGTGCAGGACTATCATACATTCTTTTACGTACCTCAAAGCCTGTCAGTAGACTCATAAAAGCTTCATGCAATCTGCTTTCGGCGGACGATATTCTCTCCATCACCGTATTCATCAGCACACAGTGTTCATCCGAGATGGCCTCTCGCCCCACCAACTCCCTCAGAACATACGATCGCACACTAGACGATGTCGGACTCTTTTGTCTGCTCTCTTCGGGAGCCGGACACTAGGAGCTTCGGGGGTTAACGGGATTATCTTCTGGCCTCACCGGACTCGGAGAGGCCCTCCGCGATGACACTTCAGGGTCGCCCGCTTCCGGAGCGGAGGAGTCCGGAGGAGGCGTTTCGCTCTCCATCATCTCTGGAAGAAGATCCCCCGAAGACGAGCTCATTTGAGAGGGGCCAAGGCCCGAACTGCAAAGACATATGCGGTGGTTATTTTCTCAGAAGAAAAAGATGGCATATCTGTACTATTAAAGTATTTCGGGTCACTTACGACTCGCGGGAGAATTGACCCCCCCACGGACTTTGTGCGGCAACAGCGCCCCCCAAGGTAGGACCCTCGGTGGGAGACTTCTTCTCCCGTTAGGAAGCTTCAGCTTCCGAATCCCCGGGCGCAGTCCTTTTCCTCTTCTGGTCGTCTTCCTTCATGGAGACGCTCGCTCCCTCGGTTAGAATGGGCAGCGTTGGGGGCCCGCATCCGCCCGTATTATCCTCCACAGTATCTTCCTCCAAGGGCTCCGGGCAAGGTGCAGTCTGGTGCATCTTTTCCAATACCGGATTTTCCAAACCCTCAGGGAGGGGGGCCGAACACCGAATCAACTTCGCCTTTGTTAGCCAGTCCTGGTCAAAAAGCGAACCCTCAGAAATAACTTCATAACAAAGGAGAGATAGTATGTTCGGCCGAAAGATGCCTTACCTGTTCGGCGGCGCGGTTACTACTCAGGCCCACATCCTCGGTGATCTCCGGACACTCCACCTGAGGTCCGAAGAATGACTTGTACATCTCCTCGTGCGTCAGGCCGAGAAAATTTTGAATGACACGCGGTCCCTCGAGATTGAACTCCCACAGGCAAAGAGGCCGGCGTTTGCAAGCTGGACTTGACGAACCAGCATAACTTGTATTACCGCAACCAGACTGAAATCTCCATTGAAGAGATCTCGAATGCGGCTTTGCAGTATAGGCACGTCCTTGGCTAGACCCCAGCTCAGACCTTTGCTGATCCATGACATCAGTTGTGGTGGAGGGCCCGAGCGGAAAACAGGGGCAGCCGCCCACTTGGCACTTCTAGGAGCCGTGATGTAGAACCACTCCTGTTGCCACAATTCAGAAACCTCTGGGATGGAACCTTTGGGCCACGGAGCTCCTGTCATCTTGCGTATTGAGGCACCTCCACACGCTGCATGTTTCCCCTTGATCATCTTCGGGTTTACTTCAAAGGTCTTGAGCCATAGGCCAAAGTGAGGGGTAACCCGGAGGAAGGCCTCGCACACGACAATGAATGTCGTGATATGAAGATAGGAGTCTGGAGCTAGATCATGGAAGTCTAGCCCGTAATAAAACATCAAACCCCTGACGAAAGGATCCAGAGCAAGGCCTAGACCTCGGAGGAAGTGGGAAACGAACACGACGTTTTTGTTGGGTTCGGGGGTGGGGACGGCCTGCCCTCGGGGAGGCAGCCGATGCAAGATCTTGGCGGTCAGATATCTTGCCTCCCTCAACATTTTGATGTCTTCCTCCGTGACGGAGGAAGGCACCCATCAGCCTTGAAGGCTAGATCTGGACATGACCGAAGGTTCAGAGCCCCTGACCTGAACTTTGGGCGTTTGAGCTTGAGGTGGGGGAAGGATCGATTGAGCACGGGAGGGAAAAATAAAAGCCTTGTCCCTTTATAAAGAGGGTGAATATCAAGCGTCCTCTCCGTGTCTGTTTGGACTTGCCTATAATCTAGGAGTCCTAGAAGCGGTTGGGTTACCCACGCCCGTATTGATGAGAATCCCGGAATAAGGGGACACGATCTCTGCTTTAACAAGACGTGCCAAGGAAACCGCCTCGCATGACGCGCTGAGGTGGGATAATGAAACAACTCGGATAAAGGCTTGGCTGTGGTGTGTCACACTACAGAATACGTCAGCAGACTAGATTTGTGTAAATATTATTCTCTCTATGGCAATATGTGGAAACTTATTTTGCAGAGCCGGACACTATCTTTGTGTCCAAAATCTTCTATGAAGTACTTGGAGGAGGAACCCGCCTTGCAATGCCGAAGACAATCTGCGCACCGGACTCGTCGTCATTGAAGCCTGGTTCAGGGGCTACTGAGGGAGTCCTGGATTAGGGGGTGTCCGGATGGCCGGACTATACCTTCAGCCGGACTCCTGGACTATGAAGATACAAGATTGAAGACTTCGTCCCGTGTCCGGAAGGGACTTTCCTTGGCATGGAAGGCAAGCTTGGCGATATGGATATGTAGATCTCCTACCATTGTAACCGACTTTGTGTAACCCTAACCCTCTCCGATGTCTATATAAACCGGAGGGTTTTAGTCCGTAGAACAACAATCATACCATAGGCTAGCTTCTAGGGTTTAGCCTCTCCGATCTCGTGGTCGATCTACTCTTATACTACCCATATCATCAATATTAATCAAGCAGGACGTAGGGTTTTACCTCCACCTAGAGGGACAGAACCTGGGTAAAACTTCGTGTCCCTTGCCTCCTGTTACCATCCGGCCTAGACGCACAGTTCGGGACCCCCTACCCGAGATCCGCCGGTTTTGAGACCGACACATGTCTTCAGGGCGCGCTTGTCTCAAATGCGAGGAAATTTACAAACTTAGCCCCTGTTTCAAATTTCCTACATCACAACAATATTAGTCGGTTGGGGATAGGACGGTAATCTTGCATACACCGAATATTTGCCGACGAGAGTTTGTTTTTGGCGCCCACCGTGTATGAATCCGGGTGAGAGGCGGTTATGTCACGTTTAAGTGAAATTACAAACCTACCCCTATCGAAACCTATAGAAATCGAGCAGATAGGCTTTGCGTGGCAGGGATAGGTAGTAGTAATTTCCTTCTCGTAGATTTTGGTTTCGAGCGATTACTGTGATTTTCCCCGTTTCGTTCAAATTTTGCAGCGTGCATGTTTACCGTGCCAACTCAATTCGATTCCCATTTGTATTCTATTTTTTCGGGCGGGATCCATTTTCGATTGGAATAAAATTCTATATACATCATTTTTTATATATACTTTCAAAAGCACAACACCCTTTATACATAAATATGGTTTACAAATGGCATGATCTCAGATTCATAAGGTTGTATCCATCAATTTGGATTTTCAAATATTTGAAACCACTTTATGTTGAAATCCTATGTATGCATTCCTCGCTAACTGTTTCCAATTAATGTGTGTTTCATGCGGTTTTTTTACTTCTCAAACATGTATAATGTGTTTCACACACGCAACATATAGTGTAATCCCGTTTAGACATTTATTGCATATAAACCATGCATTGTTTCTAATTAAAGAATCTATGGATTATCAATATTGATAAACTATATAACATTACACGTGTCCCCAAATTCAAATGAATATGCATGTTTGATACACCAATTTGCATTATGATATTATCGATGTCGTGATCTCCAGTTTAAATATTTGAATCCCATTTAATCAAAATATTGGTCTCATATAACTATCACTCATGCTTATATAGAACTATCTCTCTAGACCTATACACATTCATCGTCTCTCGGGTATCTCTCGTGCTACCTGTATGTCGACAATGATCTTTTATCTTCGTAACACACTGACGGTACTCTCTCCCTCGACATTCATCACTCTATCTCTCTCTAAGTATATCTCGCTCCCTGTTATGTGTCTCTAACTATGATTCTCCATGTGGAATCTCTTTCTCTCACACAAACACAAAACTTTGTCTTCCGGGGTCTCATTTCTCTCTACTATTCCCCTGTGTGCCACTCGCACACCCCTCATACAGAGATGTCTTTCGCTCCTTAGTTATGAGAACCTACGACTCTTCCTCTTAAATATCTCTTTCTCACACACAAACACAAACTCTGTCTCCCAGGGTCTCATATTTCTCCATTGTTCTCTTGTATGTCGCTCACACACACTCTCTCTCCCTAGAGATATCTTGCGTTCTCTCATATGTTTCTCTAGCTATCACTCTCGTTTTGAAATATCTTACTCTCTCGCAGACACAAAACTCTGTCTCTCGGGATCTCATTTCTCTCCAATATTTGTTTGTTTGTGAGTCACATGCACCCTTTCTTCATCTCTCTCACACCCACACCCATAACTCAGCCTTCTGATCCACTCGACTCCTATCTGTAACGCACACTAGCTAGCATCTTTATCTTTCTATTTATTTGTTTCTCCATCAACCTTCTTTCATTTATAGGTTGATCTCTTTTGCACAATCTTGTGCCTCATTCCCTCTGGTCGCCATAGATGCATGCTCCAACCCACACCACTATCTCTTAAAGACAAAACCACATGCTCAATTGTCGGGCCTTCTTCCCTGCATTCTCGCATGCATGCATATTGTCATACCGATCCGTCTCTCCCATGTCATTGATCTTAGCTTATGACTTATGTCTTCTTTCTTTTATCTCGATCATGCACGCACGCACACACACACACACACAGACACACACATCCCACGTATACATGTAATAAGAGAACGATTACATCGCACACACACACACAAGAAGAGAACGATTCGATGTGGTGTTAGGGTTGAGGGTAATTAACTACGTATGGAGATACCAGTTTTTTCTTCTGGAAAGAAAGAAGGAGTGATTAACTACATGTGTGTGCGTGCGTGCATGATTGAGATTCGATATGGCATTGGGATTCGATGACATTCTCGAGATACCAGTTTTCCGATAAAATTCTCGAAATATCATTAGTTTTTACACATGGGATTACTCTTGCATGGGTAAATCACAACATGTGTTTTGTAAAAAAAATGCATATTGATGTTCCGTGCAATGCACGAGCATCTTGCTTATAATTATATAACGCAAATCACGAGCAGGAAGTGACATTTTTTTGCACAACCACGTTAACATGGCCACGTAAATCACTAGCTAAAGTAAATACCATTATACTTATATCCCGATGCAAAAGGTTGAGTACATGTCCGAAGAGTGGAGTCGCACACACGCACTCTGTCTCTCAGAATCACACACACACACACACCAGTTACGTGATGCCCACTTAAGCAGACACGTATGTTACAATTTGTGCACCCACGGGTACACGTGATGCTGCGCATTTATTTAAGCCGGACGGCGAACCCAAACAGTAGCTGCATTCATTCCCCTCCCGCCGCCTCTTCTCTAGTCGCTGTAGCCTGGTAGCCATGGCCCGTCCGAAGGTAACAACATACGCCATGCTCCCGCCGGAGCGGCTCTTTAATTTGGAAATTTTAGTGGTCATGCATGCATCTTTTTGTCCAGGTCGCTTCCCGCGGACGTGCACGGGTGGTGGAAGAAGAAGAAGGGAAGCGGGCTGTGCAGTAACGTTTTTACCACAATTTCTTAGGAAACTGAGTGCAATAATTGAGTAGTTTTGCAAAATACCAGTACTACACATGAAACGTTTCAAAACCTATACTCCCTTGCCAGCGCGCGCTTCCTGCGTGAAATGGTCAGCGTCGCCCCGGAGCGTTAGTGTCACATTAATGCCCGGCCAGAGCGGAGGCGACCTCTCACTAGCGATGGCTTTGAAGCGGTGCGGCGGCCGAGAGAGCACCGCTTCCTGGTGCATCGACTACTCCGCGTCGAGGCTGGCCATAGGCCCTATTTGGATCCATGGGTTAGAGTTAGTTTGAGCTAGTTGTGGCTCAAATAGACCTAAAGTATCCAAGCATGAGGGTTTAAATTGGAGCATGTTGCACCGAACCCAGCAAAAAAAAAACTATCCCACCCAAGAGGTGCTAACTGGAGATAGTTCTGATTGGGACGACTGAAAAATCACTTCTCTCTCTCCATCAAGTGCGTTTATTGTCAATCTAACCCTGTCACCCAAACACCTCTTTGGCTACAGTTAGTTCAGGGTTAGTCATGAGTTAGTCTAACCTCTAGCTAAGTTAGGGTATCCAAACAGGAGCAGTATAGGACATGCAAGTTGCTCAAAGCATATAGTCAAATTCGTACGTGAAAGGATTTTTTTCTTTTTGAAAACGAAACGTGAAAGGATTTTTTTAGAATGCTCTTGGCATGTCGCTAACATGTGATGAGTTAACCAACCTCAATAGACAGCAAAAACGCCAGCCCTCCGCACTTTGAGAGAGACGAGGAGGGAGAAGCGATACAGGCTGCTGGATTACTAGAGATAGGTGTCGCACGGAAGCCAAGAAATATGGTGATAGCGTGGGTTAGCCATGTACTAGTATGATGTAACTACACTGGGCTGCCATGTTTCGTACTCTTCCAGTCCACTATGGAGATGATTGGTTGATTTTATATCGTTGAATAATATAAAATATTATGAGTGCAGACGCTCCACCCCGAGGTTCCTTGCTCCTTCTCAGTCATCAGGAATCTATGTTCTTCCACTCTATTTTTTACGTGAGCTTTGTTCATCCTTTTGCCAACACGCGACACATCTAGCATCAAGGTGCACGTGTCATACAAGGATCATTCCATCTATATGAAGAACACGTGGGACTGGAACTACGAGACGGACATGTACCCAGGAGTGGACGTGCGAACCTGTGTAATGTAGCGCAGTAAGTGAAGTAGAAAGGCACAAATCGTATGAACATGTGTGGCATATAGGCATTTGTCTCTTACTACCACTAAATGTTGTACGTGCAATGCCCGGTGATGTTATGGAGTACGTGACTAAGTACTCTACTACTACTATATTAATTGGAGGCACATATTATGTTTTTATATTTGTTTACGTGTATGCCCTGAGACCTTCCAACTAGACGTGTCTTTCTCTCCGGGTCGCACTTTGTATCGTTCATACCACTAGTACAGTAGTACTACTACGTGTGGTCTCCAACCTAGAAGTGGAGATGCTCTACCACACTGTTCATGTCCCACTCCTTTTGCTGACGTGTGCGACATCCAACACATGCCGTGTGTTTGGCACTCCTTCGTCGTAAGAGTTGAAATGCTAGCATTCATTAGAAATAAAAAATAAATATAAATCACCAGTGATACTATACCACGTGGTTTCCTTGCTCCTCAATATCGGAAAGAATACTTCCGCTCGCCGACATGTGGGACGTCGACCATCCTGGTCAACTTGCCATGCCCGCAGAACTCCAAGGGAGAGTCACCCCGGTCATCGCATCGTAGTAATTACTAATGAGCCATCAAATCACAGGCGCAACCTTACCCACTGTGAAGTTGCTCAGACAAATGAACCATCATGAGTTCGTTGAATTCCGCTTCTTGAAGAAAACTACTGTACCAACAGTACTGCTAGCTACAGTAGTTACTCCAGCAGAGGCCTCCTTTGGTTCATAGGATAGGAATTTTATAGGAATATGAAAATCATAGGTAGTGAGATGACATGCATCTCAATTCCTGTAGAGAAAGAGATGCCATTTGATGCATAGGATGGGAATTTTTCCATTGAGTCTAGGCTAATGTATTGGTAATTTGCTCTAAAAACTACAACAGTAACTAGTAGTACTGTTACATTCTCGTAATTAATTAAACAAACGTACGAACGACACAGACACAGACACACACACTAACTACTAGTACTACTACTTCTCACATGCTGGCCAGACGCCGTCGTTCTCCTTCCCAGCTTTGTCGGGGACACCCCACTGTGCTTGGATCTCCGCCGACCTCTCAGCAGCAGCGTGTGCATCCTCTTCTTTCTTGCGGCAGCATGCCTCTCTTTTCTTGAGTGCTTTCTGACTTTTCCGCTCCCTCTGTGCGGCTTTGGCCGCCTCTTGCTCTACCATCCATTCGGCCTTGGCAGCTTCAAATTCCACCCACATAGGTGTGAGGTCCCGAGCGGCGATGAACTCGGCACAGTGGGATGCCACCGCTTGCCTTCCATTTTGTGTGCGGTCGTGGGAGGCGAGGAACTCGGCGCAGCGGGATGCTATCGCTTCCTTACCGGTTAGTGTGCGGCGCAGTGGCATGAACGACGCTTGGTGACAGCTCTGGGGTGGAGTGTCCGGACAACCGTAAAGTGCATTGGTTTGTCAAGAGCTCAAGGACAGAAGACAAAGGAAATTTGGATTCCCCTTCAATCCTAGTCATTTATTACCGAGTAAAATGCATTGGCGGTCAGTGAACTTGTCTTGATAGCTCACTTTGATCATTGTATACGAGATATGGTGATTATATGGTCACTAGCTCAGCGTATATCTCCGTATTTGTCTGGTTGACCAGTCAAACAGTCCACATGCACCTCATCAGCTCGTGTTCTTTATCTATCTATCTATGTGGGCCTACCTGTCAGTGGAGAAAGAAGTAAAAACCAAAATTATGCGTATGTGACATTACTGTTTAGACGTTTGCTGGAGGCCTCCGCGAAAACTGAGCATGTATTCACCTGGCTCAACACCAACGGTCATACTCATGACTCGGCGCTTGCTCATGTATATCGTCCATCAGAACGACAATATATAAAACAGCCTAGCTAGAGAGGGTACTATGGTGCGGATTATGTACTATCATGAGCAACCGATCATAGTGCCATTGCACACGAGTGTGTGTATGATTGATTCGTCCATTATTCGTAAGTTATGTATGGTTGTGCGGTGTCTAATTGTGGTCGTCGAATGCTAGCTGGCGACAAGAGCGGTTGCATGGACGCCTGGTTGTCAATACGTGCCGCATACACTTCAAAGGCTCGTCATCCATGAGTTCACATTTTACCACCACGCCAGCGTCTGACCGCCCTGGCCTACCGAAACCCCTTCCATCGCTAACACGCGCTTCCCGCCTGAAACAATCACCGTCTCTCCAGAACGTCAATGCCGCATTCACCTGACATGCGGGCCTGATTCCCCTTGGGCCTACATGTCAGTGAGACAACGCACATGCGGTTAAGTCACTGAAGCAGCGTCCGCATTCACGCCCGGCGCGACCTCTCACTGGCGCTGGCATTGCAGCAGCGTGATGGCCGAGAGAGCGCCAGCCGCGCGGCATCCTGATGCAAGCGACTACTTCGCGTTAATGACACCACGGCTGCCGAGGAACCTACTCTGGTGCCAGCCATCCATCCGTCTGCCACGGCTCATTGCCATTCGCCCGCTATATTAACTTGAGCCCCAACTCCCAGCCATAGCTAAAGACCCACACTCATTCTCCTCCGGTCCCTTCCTTCTGTTGGCACCACCCAAACCATGGCCTCCGGGCACTCCAAAGCTCTCTTGGATGTAATGTCATAGGAGCAGACGAAGGACATCGGTGGCTCCGCTCCGGGCGCGCTCCAAAGCTCTCTTGGACATACTCTCGCAGGAGCAGACGAAGGAGATCACCGGCTCCCCCCCGGCCGCCCTCCGCCACCACGACCACGAAGCCGGCGCGCGTGCGCGGGTGCGGATGGCAACGAGGAAGAGTAGTACAAGGTAGGTCGCCACCTCTCTGGTCCCAGGAAGGCCACCGCTCCTCCCCTCAGTCGACGCCAAGCTTGGTGGGATAAAAATCGGCAGCCGATTAGCCGCTTGACAACGACGTGGAGGCGGAAATCTTCATAACCTTGTGCTCCGGAGGAGGAGGTTATCGAGGCGGATAAGGAGGAGGCAAAGGCAATGGCCGAATTTCTCGGGTTCATGGCCGGACATGGTGGTCGGGGCCCGACGATCGTTTAGATTAGGTTTACAGTAGGTTTTAGTATGGTTTGTGCGAAATATGTAATGAATTTCGTCGAGTTTATAGGAAAGTTCTCGAAATGTAATGAATTTCATCCGGTCAATTTGAAATTTGCTTTGTTTGCACGAATTTCGTCCGGTTAGTTCATATAGTTGTCGAAAGGTATGCGGGCAGCATTGGATGGCATCCATCAGTGTCCTCGGACATATGCTAGTGTAAATTTGAGGGCCGGCGCTGGAGATGCCCTAACTATCAATGACCCACAAGTATAGGGGATCTATCGTAGTCCTTTCGATAAGTAAGAGTGTCTAAACCAACAAGGAGCAGAAGGAAATGATAAGCGGTTTTCAGCAAGGTATTCTCTGCAAGCACTAAAATTATAGGTAACATATAGTTTTGTGATAAGATAATTTGTAATGAGCAAGAAGTAACAAAAGTAAATAAAGAGCAGCAAGGTGGCCCAATCCCTTTTGTAACAAAGGATAAACCTGGACAAATTCTTATATAGAGAAAAGCGCTCCCGAGGACACATGGGAATTATCGTCAAGCTAGGTTTCATCACGTTCATATGATTCGTGTTCGGTACTTTGATAATTTGGTATGTGGGTGGACCGGTGCTTGGGTACTGTCCTTACTTGGACAAGAATCCCACTTCTGATTAACCTCTATTGCAAGCATCCGCAACTACAACAAAAGTATTAAGGTAAACCTAACCATAGCATGAAACATATGGATCCAAATCAGCCCCTTATGAAGCAACGCATAAACTAGAGTTTAAGCTTCTGTCACTCTAGCAAACCATCATCTACTTATTACTTCCCAATGCCTTCCTCTAGGCCCAAATAATAGTGAAGTGTCATGTAGTCGATGTTCACATAATACCACTAGAGGAGAGACAACATACATCTCATCAAAATATTGAACGTATACCCAATTCACATGACTACTAATAGCAAGACTTCTCCCATGTCCTCAGGAACAAACATAACTACTCACAAAGCATATTCATGTTCATAATCAGAGGGGTATTAATATGCATATAGGATATGAACATATGATCTTCCACCAAATAAACCAACTAGCATCAACTACAAGGAGTAATTAACACTACTAGCAACCCACAGGTACCAATCCTGGACTTGGAGACAAGAATTGGATACAAGAGATGAACTAGGGTTTGAGAGGAGATGGTGCTGATGAAGATGTTGATGTAGATTGACCCCCTCCTGATGAGAGGATCGTTGGTGATGACGATGGTGATGATTTCCCCCTCCCGGAGGGAAGTTTCCCTGGCAGAACAGCTCCGCCAGAGCCCTAGATTGGTTTCGCCTAGTGGCAGCGGAGTCTCGCCCCGAAAGCTGGCTTATGATTTTTTTCTCATCGAAAGACTCCATATAGCAGAAGATGGGCATCGGAGGGCCACCAGGGGGCCCACGAGGCAGGGAGCGTGGCCGGAGGGTAGGGCGCGCCCCCCACCATCGTGGGCAGGGTGTGCCCCCCCTCCGGAACTTCTTGCACTCAGTATTTTTTATATATTCTGAAAATGACTTCCGTGAAGTTTCAGGACTTTTGGAGCTGTGTAGAAGAGGTCTCTAATATTTGCTCCTTTTCCCGCCCAGAATCCCAGCTGCCGGCATTCTCCCTCTTTATGTAAACCTTGTAAAATAGGAGAGAATAGGCATAAGTATTGTGACATAATGTGTAATAACAGCCCATGATGCAATAAATATCGATATAAAAACATGATGCAAAATGGACATATCAACTCCCCCAAGCTTAAACCTCTCTTGTCCTCAAGCGAAAGCCGAAATCGAAAAATATGTCCACATGTTTAAAGATAGAGGTGTCGATAAACATAAAATACGGACATGAGGGCATCATAATCATTCTCAGAACAACAACTTATATAATTCTTGTCATATGATCTCTTATGCTAGAGTAATAATTCAATCACAATTTTAAGTATGAATCATAAACTTCGTTGAAAACTAACAAACTATAATCTCAGTCATTGTAGCAATTGCAATTTATCATAACATAGGAAAGAGTCAATATAAGAGCTTTTCAGCAAGTCCACATACTCAACTATCATATAGACTTTCACAATTGCTAACACTCATGCAATACTTATGGGTATGGAGTTTTAATCGGACACAGAGAAAGATAGGGGCTTGTAGTTTTGCCTCCCAATGTTTTACCTCAAGGGTAATGCAACAATAATAGTTCATGAAAACTCACATCCAATTAGCCATATATACCAGGATCTTTCCAACATGTTGTGCTTGCCAAAAGATAAAATGTAAAAAGGAAGGGTGAAGATCACCACGACTCTTATGCAAGGTAGGAGATAAAAGTAAAAGATAGGCCCTTCGTAGAGGGAAGCAGAGGTTGTCATGCACTTTTATGGTTGGATGCACAAAATCTTAATGCAAAAGAACGTCACTTTATATTTCCACCTGTGATATGGACCTTTATTATGCAGTTCGTCGCTTTTATTTCTTCCGTATCACACGATCGTATAAAGCTTATTTTCTCCCACACTAATAAGTCATACATATTTAGAGGGCAATTTTTTATTGCTTGCACCGATGACAACTTACTTGAGGGATCTTACTCAATCCATAGGTAGGTATGGTGGACTCTCATGGAAAAACTGGGTTTAGGGATATTTGGAAGCACAAGTAGTATCTCTACTTGGTGCAAAGAAATTGGCTAGCATGGGAGGGAAAGGCAAGCTCAGCATGTTGGATGATCCATGACAATATAATTTATCTCAGATGTAAGAAATCATAACCCATTACATTGCCTTCCTTGTCCAACGTGAACCCTTTAGCATGTCATATTTTAATGAGTGCTCACAATCATAAAAGATGTCCAAGATAGTGTATTTATATGTGAAGACCTCTCTTTTTGTATTACTTCTTATTAATTGCAACGATGACCAAAACTATATTTGCCAACTCTCCGCAACTTTTAATCATCATAATATTTATATGTGAGCTCATTACTCTCCATAAGATCCATATGATCTCTTTTATTTCTTTTTATTCTTTCTCTTTTCTTTTATTCCCTCAAGATCATAGCAAGATAATCAAGCCCTGGACTCAACACTAATCTTTATTATATATAGCTCACGGATTCGATTACATAGAAGGATCATAAAGCAAAACTCACAACTAGATCATACTAAAGATTTATTCTACTAGATCAAGATATTATCAAAAGGATCGAACTAAGAAAAATGGTAAAGATAGAAGTGATGGTGATATGATACCGGGGCACTCCTCCAAGCTTGGCAGCTGTCAAGGGGAGTGCGCATATCCATGTGATTATATATCTTTTTTCGGGGATGGTGATGTGATATTCTTGGCGATGAAGCCCTTCAGGATACGATTCTCCTCCTCGAGCTTATTGACTTGCTGCTTGAGGTCCATTATTTCCTTTCGAAGTTTTCCTGTAACAGCCAAAGCTCCCTGCACCCAAGGGTGTTGCATAGCTGCGGGAGAACAAGTGACACTCCTTTTCATATTCTCATAGAAAAGAAATCTAACATTGGAAGGGATAACCGAGTTTGGGATAGCCGAGCTCTGTAGTTCCCCCATTGTGAATCCAGCTCGAAAGCGAGAAGTGACTTCTTGATCCTCCTCCATGGCATCCATCCTCTTCAAATCGGCCTCCATCCTCCGTTGCTGGCCCAAAGTGGTCTACATTGTTGTTTTTTCATTGATTTCGATGCCGGATGAGACACCCGGCTCTCCTCGACTGACTCTTGCAAAGACATCTTGCTCTAATCTGCAGCAGCAACAGCTCGAAACACAAACATAGGATAATTGCGTGATATGTGAGTTAAAACCTTCGGGAGATTATATAATGAAGTTTTACTGACCAAATTACGTAACGTGCAAGAAAACGGAGTCCGGAGAGCACACGAGGTGCCCACGAGGTAGGGGGCACGCCCTCCACCCTCGTGGAGCCCTCGTGTCCTTCCCAGACTGCTTCTTATTTTTCTATTTTTCTAAATACTCCAAAATGGAAGAAAATTGCCATTAGAACTATTTTGGAGTCGGTTTACTTACTATACCACATACCTATTCCTTTTCGGAGTCAGAAACATTCTGAAAAGTGTCCCTTATGTATTCCTCCGGGGCTATGGTTTCAATAACATTGGTTTCAACATTTATAGGATTACCTGAGATATAATGTTTAATTCTTTGACCGTTCACCACCTTCGGATTTGTGCCTTCGAAGTTGTTGATTTTTGTGGCACCGGAACGATAGACCTCCTCGATAACGTAAGAACCTTCCCATTTAAAGAGAAGTTTTCCTGCAAAAAATCTTAAAGGGGAGTTGTATAGCAGTACATAATCACCTACATTAAACTCATGCTTTTGTATACTTTTGTCATGCCATATTTTAACCTTTTCTTTAAATAATTTGGCATTCTCATAGGCTTGGGTTCTCCATTCATCAAGTGAGCTAATGTCAAATAACCTCTTCTCACCGGCAAGTTTGAAATCATAATTGAGTTCTTTAATAGCCCAATAAGACTTATGTTGTAGTTTGAGAGGTAGTGACATGCTTTTCCATAAACCATTTTATATGGAGACATACCCATAGGATTTTTATATGCAGTTCTATAGGCCCATAATGCATCATCAAGTTTCTTGGACCAATTCTTTCTAGATCTATTAACAGTCTTTTGCAAAATTAATTTGAGTTCTCTATTGCTCAATTCTACTTGACCTCTAGACTGTGGGTGATAAGGAGATGTAATTCTATGATTAACATCATATTTCGCAAGCATTTTACAGAAAGCACCATGAATAAAATGTGAACCACCATCAGTCATTAAATATCTAGGGACTCCAAACCTTGGAAAAATAACTTCTTTAAGCATCTTAATAGAGGTGTTATGATCAGGACTACTAGTTGGAATAGCTTCTACCCACTTAGTAACGTAATCAACAGCAACTAAAATATGTGTGTATCCATTGGAGGCAGGAAAAGGTCCCATATAATCGAAGCCCCAAACATAAAATGGTTCAATAACAAGTGAATAATTCATAGGCATTTCTTGACGTCTACTAATATTACCAATTCTTTGACATTCATCACAAGATACAACAAACTTACAGGCATCCTTGAAGAGAGTAGGCCAATAAAACCAGATTGCAATACCTTATGTGCAGTTCTATCTCCAGCGTGGTGTCCTCCATAAGCTTCGGAGTGACACTTGCGTAGGATCTGTTCCTGTTCATGATCAGGTACACAACATCTAATAACACCATCTACTCCTTCTTTATAAAGATGTGGGTCATCCCAAAAGTAATGTCTCAAATCGTAGATTTTTTTCTTTTGCTGGTACGTGAAACTAGGTGGTATAAATTTAGCAACAATATAATTTGCATAATAAGCATACCATGGAGCAGTACAAGAAGCATTTATGGAATTTAATTGTTCATTAGGAAAGCTATCATCAATAGGTAGTGGGTCATCAAGAACATTCTCTAGCCTAGACAAGTTGTCTGCAACGGGGTTCTCAGCTCCCTTTCTATCAATAATATGTAAATAAAATTCTTGTAGCAAGAGAACCCATCTAATAAGTCTAGGTTTAGCATCTTTCTTTTCCATAAGATATTTAATAGCACCATGATCCGTGTGAATAGGTACTTTAGAATCAACAATATAAGGTCTGAACTTATCACAAGCGAATACAACTACCAAAAATTCTTTTTCAGTAGTAGCATGATTTCTCTGAGCATTGTCTAGAGTTTTACTAGCATATTGAATAACGTTTAATTTCTTATCAACTCTTTGCCCTAGAACAACACCTATAGCATAATCACTAGCATCACACATAATTTCAAAGGGTAAATTCCAATCAGGTGGCTGAACAATAGGTGCGGAGATCAATGCTTTCTTAATTATTTCAAATGCTTCTATGCAATCATCATAAAAAACAAATGGTATATATTTTTGCAATAAATTAGTCAGAGCCCGAGAAATTTTTGAGAAGTCCTTAATGAACCTCCTATAAAAACCGGCATGACCAAGGAAACTTATTATACCTTTGATGTCCTTGGGACATGGCATATTTTCAATAGCGTCAACCTTAGCTTTATCAACTTCAATACCTCTTTCAGAAACTTTATGCCCCAAGACAATACGTTCATTAACCATAAAGTGGCACTTCTCTCAATTCAAGACAAGGTTAGTTTCTTCACATCTCTGCAAAACTCGATCAAGGTTGCTTAAGCAATCATCAAATGAGGATCCATAGATAGAGAAATCGTCCATGAAAACCTCACAAATCTTTTCACAAAAGTCAGAGAATATAGCCATCATGCATCTTTGGAAGGTAGCAGATGCATTACATAAACCAAAAGGCATACGTCTATAAGCAAAAGTATCGAACGGGCAAGTAAAAGTGGTCTTAGATTGATCATCAGCTGACACAGGTATTTTAGAGACACCAGAATAACTATCTAGAAAGCAAAAATGTGTACGTTTGGATAATATTTCTTGAATTTGTTCAATAAAAGGTAAGGGGTAATGATCTTTTTTTGTAGCCTTATTTAATTTGCGGAAATCAATTACCATCCTATAACCTATAATAAATCTTTCCGGAATCAATTCATCTTAATCATTAGGAACGACAGTAATACCTCCCTTTTCAGGGACACAATGGACATGACTTACCCACTGACTATCAGCAATGGGATAAATTATACCTGCCTCAAGGAACTTTAGTATTTCCTTTCTTACCACTTCTTTCATATTAGGATTCAGCCGTCGTTGGTGATCACGAACTGGTTTGACATCTTTCTCCAAATGTATTTTGTGTTGACATAGTGTGGGACTAATGCCCTTAAGATCATCGAGAGTATATCTAATAGCAGCACGGAGCTTCTTCAGAGTTTTCAATAATCTCTCTTCTTCATGCTCTGAAAAGTTAGCACTAATAATAACAGGATATATCTTTTGCTCATCAAGATAAGCATATTTAAGAGTATCAGGTAACGGTTTGAGCTCAAACACGGGATCACCCTGAAGGAAATATGCCCTAGAGGCAATAATAAAGTTATTATTTATTTCCTTATATCATGATAAATGTTTATTATTCATGCTAGAATTGTATTAACCGAAAACATAATACATGTGTGAATACATAGACAAACAGTATGTCACTAGTATGCCTCTACTTGAGTAGCTCGTTGAATCAAAGATGGTTAAGTTTCCTAGCCATAGACATGAGTTGTCATTTGATTAAACGGGGTCACATCATTAGAGAATGATGTGATTGACTTGACCCATTCCGTAAGCATAGCACTTGATCGTTTAGTTTGTTGCTATTGCTTTCTTCATGACTTATACATGTTCCTATGACTATGAGATTATGCAACTCCCGTTTACCGAAGGAACACTTTGTGTGCTACCAAATGTCACAACCTAACTGGGTGATTATAAAGGTGCTCTACAGGTGTCTCCGAAGGTACTTGTTGGGTTGGCGTATTTCGAGATTAGGATTTGTCACTCCGATTGTCGGAGAGGTATCTCTGGGACCACTCGGTAATGCACATCACTATAAGCCTTGCAAGCATTGCAACTAATGAGTTAGTTGCGGGATGATGTGTTACGTAATGAGTAAAGAGACTTGCCGATAACGAGATTGAACTAGGTATTGCGATACCAACGATCGAATCTCGGGCAAGTAACATACCGGTGACAAAGGGAACAACGTATGTTGTTATGCGGTTTGACCGATAAAGATCTTCGTAGAATATGTAGGAGCCAATATGAGCATCCAGGTTCCGCTATTGGTTATTGACCGGAGATGTGTCTCGGTCATGTCTACATAGTTCTCGAACCCGTAGGGTCCACACGCTTAAAGCTCGATGACGGTTATATTATGAGTTTATGTGTTTTGATGTACTGAAGGAGTTCAGAGTCCCGGATGAGATCGGGGACATGACGAGGAGTCTCGAAATGGTTGAGACATAAAGATTGATATATTAGAAGCCTATGTTTGGACATCGGAAGTGTTCCGGGTGAAATCGGCATTTTACCGGAGTACCGGGAGGTTACCGGAACCCCCCGGTAACCTAATGGGCCTTTATGGGCCTAGTGGAAGAAGTACAGAGGAGGCCAAGGGGCAGCCGCGCGCCCCTCCCCCCAAGTCCGAATTGGACAAGGAGGGAGGGGGGCGGCGCCCCCCTTTCCTTTCCCCTCTTTCTCTCCTTCCCCCCCAAGTCCTAGTCCAACATGGAAATGGGGGAGTCCTACTCCTGGTGGGAGTAGGACTCCTCCTGGCGCCCCCCTTGCCTGGCTGCACCTCCTCCCCCTCGCTCCTTTATATACGGGGGCAGGGGGGCACCCCATAGACACAACAATTGATCTCTTGATCTCTTAGTCGTGTGCGGTGTCCCCCTCCTCCATAATCCACCTCGATCATATTGTAGCGGTGCTTAGGCGAAGCCCTGCGTCGGTAGAACATCATCATCGTCACCATGCCGTCGTGCTAACGAAACTCTCCCTCAACACTCGGCTGGATCGGAGTTCGAGGGACGTCATCGGGTTGAACGTGTGCAGAACTCGAAGGTGCCGTGCGTTCGGTACTTGATCGGTCGGATCATGAAGACGTACGACTACATCAACCGCATTGTGCTAACGCTTCTGCTTTCGGTCTATGAGGGTACATGGACAACACTCTCCCCTCTCGTTGCTATGCATCACCATGATCTTGCGTGTGCGTAGGAAATTTTTGAAATTACTACGTTCCCCAACAGTGGCATCCTAGCCTAGGTTTTATGCATTGATGTTGTGCACGAGTAGAACACAAGTGACTTGTGGGCGATATAAGTCATACTGCTTACCAGCATGTCATACTTTGGTTCAGCGGTATTGTTGGATGAAGCGGTCCGGACCGACATTACGCGTATGCTTACGCGAGACTGGTTCTACCGACGTGCTTTGCACACAGGTGGCTGGCGGGTGTCAGTTTCTCCAACTTTAGTTGAACCAAGTGTGGCTATGCCCGGTCCTTGTGAAGGTTAAAACAGCACCAACTTGACAAACTATCGTTGTGGTTTTGATGCGTAGGTAAGAAAGGTTCTTGCTGAGCCCGTAGCAGCCACATAAAACTTGCAACAACAAAGTAGAGGACGTCTAACTTGTTTTTGCAGGGCATGTTGGGATGTGATATGGTCAAGACATGATGCTAAATTTTATCGTATGAGATGATCATGTTTTGTAACCAAGTTATCGGCAACTGGCAGGAGCCATATGGTTGTCGCTTTATTGTATGCAATGCAATCGCGCTGTAATGCTTTACTTTATCACTAAGCGGTAGCGATAGTCGTGGAAGCATAAGATTGGCGAGACGACAACGATGCTACGATGGAGATCAAGGTGTCGCGCCGGTGACAATGGTGATCATGACGGTACTTCGAAGATGGAGATCACAAGTACAAGATGATGATGGCCATATCATATCACTTATATTTATTGCATGTGATGTTTATCGTTTATGCATCTTATCTTGCTTTGATTGACGGTAGCATTATAAGATGATCCCTCACTAAATTATCAAAGTATAAGTGTTCTCCCTGAGTATGCACCGTTGCGAAAGTTCTTCGTGCTGAGACACCACGTGATGATCGGGTGTGATAGGCTCTACGTTCAAATACAACGGGTGCAAAACAGTTGCACACGCGGAATACTCACTTAAACTTGACGATCCTAGCATATAACAGATATGGCCTCGGAACACTGAGACCGAAAGGTCAAGCATGAATCATATAGTAGATATGATCAACATAGTGATGTTCACCATTGAAACTACTCCATCTCACATGATGATCGGACATGGTTTAGTTGATATGGATCACGTGATCACTTAGAGGATTAGAGGGATGTCTATCTAAGTGGGAGTTCTTAAGTAATATGATTAATTGAACTTAAATTTATCATGAACTTAGTCCTGGTAGTGTTAGCATATCTATGTTGTAGATCAATAGCTCGCGTTTAGCTCCCCTGTTTTATTTTTGATATGTTCCTAGAGAATACTAAGTTGAAAGATGTTAGTAGCAATGATGCGGATTGGATCCGTGATCTGAGGTTTATCCTCATTGCTGCACAGAAGAATTATGTCCTTGATGCACCGCTAGGTGACAAGCCTATTGCAGGAGTAGATGCAGACGTTATGAACGTTTGGCTAGCTCAATATGATGACTACTTGATAGTTTAGTGCACCATGCTTAATGGCTTAGAATCGGGGCTTCAAAGACGTTTTGAACGCCATGGAGTATATAAGATGTTCCAAGAGTTGAAATTGGTATTTCATACTCATGCCCGTGTTGAGAGGTATGATACCTCTGACAGTACTTTGCCTACAAGATGGAGGAGAATAGCTCAACCAGTGAGCAAGTGCTCAGATTGTCTGAGTACTACAATTACTTGAATCAAGTGGGAGTTAATCTTCCAGATAAGAGAGTAATTTACAAAGTTCTGTAGTCACTATCACTGAGTTACCAGAACTTATTAATGAACTATAATATGCAAGTGATGACAAAAGTAATTCCCAAGCTCTTCGTGATGCTGAAATCGACGAAGGTAGAAATCAAGAAAAGCATCAAGTGTTGATGGTTGACAAAGACCACTAGTTTCAAGAAAAGGGCAAAGGGAAGAAGGGGAACTTCAAGAAGAATGGCAAGCAAGTTGCTGCTCATGTGAAGAAGCCCAAGTTTGGACCTAAGCCTGAGACTGAGTGCTTCTACTGCAAAGGGACTGGTCACTGGAAGCGGAACTACCCCAAGTAATTGGCGGATAAGAAGGATGGCAAAGTGAACATATGTATATTTGATGTGTACTTTACTAGTGTTTATAGCAACCCCTCAGTATTTGATACTAGTTCAGTTGCTAAGAATAGTAACTCGAAACGGGAGTTGTAGAATGAACATAGACTAGTTGAGGATGAAGTGACGATGTGTATTGGAAATGGTTCCAAGATTGATATGATCATCATCGCACACTCCCTATACTTTTGGGATTAGTGTTAAACCTAAAATAAATGTTATTTAGTGTTTGCGTTGAGCATGAATATGATTGGATCATGTTTATTTCAATACGGTTATTCATGTAAGTTAGAGAATAATTGTTGTTCTGTTTACATGAATAAAACCTTCTATGGTCATACACCTAATGAAAATGGTTTGTTGGATCTCGATCATGGTGATACACATTTTATAATATTGAAGCCAAAAGATGCAAAGTTAATAATGATAGTGCAACTTATTTGTGGCACTGTCGTTTAGGTCATATTGGTGTAAAGCGCATGAAGAAAATCCATGCTGATGGGCTTTTGGAATCACTTGATTATGAATCAGTTGATGCTTGCGAACCATGCCTCATGGGCAAGATGACTAAGACTCCGTTCTCCAGAACAATGGAGCGAGCAACAGATTTGTTGGAAATCATACATACTAATGTATGTGGTCCGATGAATATTGAGGCTCGTGGCAGGTATCATTATTTTCTGATCTTCCCAGATGATTTGAGCAGATATGAGTATATCTACTTGATGAAACACAAGTGTGAAACATTTGAAAAGTTCAAAGAATTTCAGAGTGAAGTGGAGAATCATCGTAACAAAAATAAAAGTTTCTACGATATGATCGCAGAAGTAAAATATTTGAGTTACGAGTTTAGCCTTCAATTAAAACAATGTGAAAGAGTTTCACTACTCATGCCACCTGGAACACCACAGTGTAATGGTGTGTCCGAACGTCGTAACCGTACTTTATTAGATATGGTGCGATCTATGATGTCTCTTACCAATTTACCACTATCGTTTTGGGGTTATGCATTAGAGACAGCTACATTCACATTAAATAGGGCACCATCTAAATCCGTTGAGACGACACCGTATGAACTGTGGTTTGGCAAGAAACCAAAGTTGTCATTTCTTAAAGTTTGGGGTTGCGATGCTTATGTGAAAAAGTTTCATCTTGATAAGCTCAAACCCAAGTCGGAGAAGTGCATCTTCATAGGATACCCAAAAGTAACTGTTGGGTACACCTTCTATCACAGATCCGAAGGCAAGATATTTGATGCTAAGAATGGATCCTTTCTAGAGAAGGAGTTTCTCTCGAAAGAAGTGAGTGGGAGGAAAGTAGAACTTGATGAGGTAACTGTACCTACTCCCTTATTGGAAAGTAGTTCATCACAGAAATCTGTTCCTATGACTACTACACCAATTAGTGAGGAAGCTAATGATGATGATCATGTAACTTCAGATCAAGTTACTACCGAACCTCGTAGGTAAACCAGAGTGATATCCGCACCAGAGTGGTATGGTAATCTTGTTCTGGAGGTCATGTTACTTGACCATGACGAGCCTACGAACTATGAGGAAGCAATGATGAGCCCAGATTCCGCGAAATGGCTTAAGGCCATGAAATCTGAGATGAGATCCATGTATAAGAACAAAGTATGGACTTTGATTGACTTGCCCAAAAGATCGGCGAGCCATTGAGATTAAATGGATCTTCAAGAGGAAGATGGACGCCGATAGTAGTGGTACTATCTACAAATCTAGAATTGTCGCAAAAGGTTTTCGACAAGTTCAAGGTGTTGACTACAATGAGAGTTTCTCACTCGTATCTATGCTTAAGTCTGTCCGAATCATGTTAGCAATTGCCGCATTTTATGAAATCTGGCAAATGGATAAACAAAACTGCATTCCTTAATGGATTTATTAAAGAAGAGTTGTATATGATGCAACCAGAAGGTTTTGTCAATCCTAAAGGTACTAACAAAATATGCAAGCTCCAGCGATCCATCTATGGACTGGTGCAAGCATCTCGGAGTTGGAATATACGCTTTGATAAGTTGATCAAAGCACATAGTTTTATACAGACTTGTGGTGAAGCATGTATTTACAAGAAAGTGAGTGGGAGCACTACAACATTTCTAATAAGTATATGTGAATGACATATTGTTGATCGGAGATAATGTAGAATTATTCTGCAAAGCATAAAGGAGTGTTTGAAAGGAGTTTTTCAAAGAAAGACCTCGGTGAAGATTCTTACATATTGAGCATCAAGATCTATAGAGATAGATCAAGATGCTTGATAAGTTTTTTCAATGAGTACATACATTGACAAGATTTCGAAGTAGTTCAAAACGGAGTAAGACTCAAAACCCGACCACGGCAGAAGATAGAGAGAGAATGAAAGTCATTCCCTATGCCTCAGCCATAGTTTCTATAAAGTATGTCATGCTGTGTACCAGACCTATTGTATACCCTGCCCTGAGTTTGGCAAGGGAGTACAATAGTGATCTAGGAGTAGATCACTAGACATTGGTCAAAATTATCCTTAGTGGAATAAGGATATGTTTCTCGATTATGGAGGTGACAAAAGGTTCGTCGTAAAGGGTTACGTCGATGCAAGTTTCGACACTGATCCAGATGACTCAAAGTCTCAATCTAGATACATATTGAAAGTGGGAGCAATTAGCTAGAGTAGCTCCATGCAGAGCATTGTTGACATAGAAATTTGCAAAATACATACGGATCTGAATATGGCAGACCCGCTGACTAAACTTCCCTCACAAGCAAGACATGATCACACCTTAGTACTCTTTGGGTATTAATCACATACCGATGTGAAATAGATTATTGACTCTAGTAAACCCTTTGGGTGTTGGTCACATGACGATGTGAACTATGGGTGTTAATCACATGGTAATGTGAACTATTGATGTTAAATCACATGGCGATGTGAACTAGATTATTGACTCTAGTGCAAGTGGGAGACTGAAGGAAATATGCCCTAGAGGCAATAATAAAGTTATTATTTATTTCCTTATATCATGATAAATGTTTATTATTCATGCTAGAATTGTATTAACCGGAAACATAATACATGTGTGAATACATAGACAAACAGTATGTCACTAGTATGCCTCTACTTGACTAGCTCGTTGAATAAAAGATGGTTAAGTTTCCTAGCCATAGACATGAGTTGTCATTTGATTAAACGGGGTCACATCATTAGAGAATGATGTGATTGACTTGACCCATTCTGTTAGCATAGCACTTGATCGTTTAGTTTGTTGCTATTGCTTTCTTCATGACTTATACATGTTCCTATGACTATGAGATTATGCAACTCCCGTTTACCAGAGGAACACTTTGTGTGCTACCAAATGTCACAACCTAACTGGGTGATTATAAAGGTGCTCTACAGGTGTCTCCGAAGGTACTTGTTGGGTTGGCGTATTTCGAGATTAGGATTTGTCACTCCGATTGTCAGAGAGGTATCTCTGGGCCCACTCGGTAATGCACATCACTATAAGCCTGGCAAGCATTGCAACTAATGAGTTAATTGTGGGATGATGTGTTACGGAAAGAGTAAAGAGACTTGTCGGTAATGAGATTGAACTAGGTATTGAGATACCGACGATCGAATCTTGGGCAAGTAACATACCGATGACAAAGGGAACAACGTATGTTGTTATGCGGTTTGACCAATAAAGATCTTCGTAGAATATGTAGGAGCCAATATGAGCATCCAGGTTCCGCTATTGGTTATTGACCGGAGACGTGTCTTGGTCATGTCTACATAGTTCTCGAACCCGTAGGGTCCGCACGCTTAAAGTTCGATGACGGTTATATTATGATTTTATGTGTTTTGATGTACCAAAGGAGTTCGGAGTCCCGGATGAGATCGGGGACATGACGAGGAGTCTCGAAATGGTCGAGACATAAAGATTGATATATTAGAAGCCTATGTTTGGACATCGGAAGTGTTCCGGGTGAAATCAGCATTTTACCGGAGTACAGGGAGGTTACCGGACCCCCCCGGTAACCTAATGGGCCTTAATGGGCCTAGTGGAGGAAGTAGAGAGGAGGCCAAGGGGCAGCCGCGCGCCCCTCCCCCCAAGTCCGAATTGGACAAGGAGGGGGGCGGCGCCCCCCCTTCCTTTCCCCTCTTTCTCTCCTTCCCCCCAAGTCCTAGTCCAACATGGAAAGGGGGAGTCCTACTCCCGGTGGGAGTAGGACTCCTCCTGGCGTGCCCCTTGCCTGGCCGGACCTCCTCCCCCTTGCTCCTTTATATACGGGGGCAGGGGGGCACCCCATAGACACAACAATTGATCTCTTAGCCGTGTGCGGTGCCCCCCTCCACCATAATCCACCTCGATCATATTGTAGCGATGCTTAGGCGAAGCCCTGCGTCGGTAGAACATCATCATCATCACCAGGCCGTCGTGCTGACGAAACTCTCCCTCAATACTCGGCTGGATCGGAGTTCGAGGGACGTCATCGAGTTGAACATGTGCAGAACTCGGAGGTGCCGTGTGTTCGGTACTTGATCGGTCAGATCGTGAAGACATACGACTACATCAACCGTGTTGTGCTAACGCTTCCGCTTTCGGTCTACGAGGGTACATGGACATCACTCTCCCCTCTCGTTGCTATGCATCACCATGATCTTGCGTGTGCGTAGGAAATTTTTGAAATTACTACGTTCCCCAACACACCCTTGGGTGGAGGAGGATCCCCTAAGATTTCGATAGGCAAATTGTGTTTCAGGATGGGTTCCTGTTTAAAGAATACTTCATCTATTTCCCTTCTTTCATTCATAAACATATCATTTTCATTGTCTAGCAAATACTGTTCTAAAGGATCACTAGGAGGCACAGCAATAGAAGCAAGACCAATAATTTCATCTTTACTAGGCAATTCCTCTTCACGGTGTTGTCTACAAAATTTAGAGAAATTAAATTCATGAGACATATCACCTAAACCAACAGTAACAACATCCTTTTTGCAATCTATCTTAGCATTAACTGTGTTCAAGAAGGGTCTACCAAATATAATGGGACAAAAGCTATCTTGTGGGGAACCAAAAACAAGAAAATCAGCAGGATATTTAGTTTTCCCACACAAGACTTCAACATCTCTAACAATTCCAATGGGTGATATGGTATCTCTATTGGCAAGCTTAATGGTAACATCAATATCTTCTATCTCAGCAGGTGCAATATCATGCATAATTTCTTTGTATAAGTCATGAGGTATAACACTAGCACTGGAACCCATATCACATAAGCCATGATAACAATGATCTCCCATATTAAGAGAAATAACAGGCATGCCTACCACGGGTCTATGTTTATCTTTAGTACAAGGTTTAGCAATTCTAGCAGTCTCATCACAGAAATGAATAACATGACCATCAATATTATCAGACAAGAGATCTTTAACAATAGCAATATTAGGTTCAACTTTAATTTTCTCAGGAGGTGTATAGGTTCTAATATTGCTTTTACGAACCACAGTTGAAGCTTTAGCATGATCTTTTATCCTAACAGGAAAAGGTGGTTTCTAAACATAATCAGTAGGAACAATAGGATCATTATAAGTGACAGTCTTTTCGTCAACTTTAATAGGTGCAGCTACTTTTACTTCTATGGGAGGATGATATTTAAACCACTTCTCCCTAGGGAGATCAACATAAGTAGCAAAAGATTCACAGAAAGAAGCTACTATTTCAGAGTCAAGTCCATATTTAGTGCCAAATTTACGGAAAACATCAGTATCCATAAAAGATTTAACACAATCAAACTTAGGTGTCATACCTGACTTCTTACCTTCGTCGAGGTCCCAATCTTCAGAGTTACTTCTAATTCTTTCCAATAAATCCCATTTGAATTCAATAGTCTTCATCATAAAAGAGCCAGCACAAGAAGTATCGAGCATGGTGCGATAGTTATCAGAAAGCCGAGCATATAAATTTTGAATAATTATTTCTCTTGGAAGCTCATGATTGGGGCATGAATATAACATTGATTTAAGCCTCCCCCAAGCTTGAGCGATGCTTTATCCTTCGCGAGGCCAAAAATTATATATATAATTGCGATCACGATGAACAAGATGCATAGGATAAAACTTCTGATGAAATTCCAATTTCAATCGTTTGTAGTTCCATGATCCCATATCATCACATATCCTATACCATGTCAATGCATCTCCCTTCAATGATAAAGGGAAGACCTTCTTCTTAATAACATCATCTAGCACACCTGCAAGCTTAAATAATCCACAAACTTCATCCACATATATTAGGTGATCATCAGGATGCGTTGTTCCGTCTCCTGCAAAAGGATTAGCTAGCAGTTTTTCTATCATACCCGAAGGAATATCAAAGTAGACATTTTCATTTTCAGTAGGTTCAATAGGTTGAGGAGCAACTCTTTGATCTACTGGTCGGGGTGAAGATACCCCAAACAAGCCCCTCAAAGGATTACTTTCCATAGTAACAAGTGACAGTAAATTTCAGCACACTATATAAATTTTTCCTTACCAAATTCCACCTACCCAAGGCGCTTCACTCCCCGGTAACAGCGCCAGAAAAGAGTCTTGATGACCCACAAGTATAGGGGATCAATCGTAGTCCTTTCGATAAGTAAGAGTGTCGAACCCAACGAGGAGCAGAAGGAAATGATAAGCGGTTTTCAGCAAGGTATTCTCTGCAAGCACTAAAATTATAGGTAATAGATAGTTTTGTGATAAGATAATTTGTAACGAGCAACAAGTAACAAAAGTAAATAAATAGCAGCAAGGTGGCCTAATCCCTTTTATAGCAAAGGACAAGCATGGACAAATTCTTATATAGAGAAAAGCGCTCTCGAGGACACATGGGAATTATCGTCAAGCTAGGTTTCATCACGTTCATATGATTCACGTTCGGTACTTTGATAATTTGGTATGTGGGTGGACCGGTGCTTGGGTACTGTCCTTACTTGGACAAGCATCCCAGTTATGATTAACCTCTATTGCAAGCATCCTCAACTACAACAAATGTATTAAGGTAAACCTAACCATAGCATGAAACATATGGATCCAAATCAGCCCCTTACGAAGCAACGCATAAACTAGGTTTTAAGCTTCTGTCACTCTAGCAACCCATCATCTACTTATTACTTCCCAATGCCTTCTTCTAGGCCCAAATAATGGTGAAGTGTCATGTAGTTTACGTTCACATAACACCACTAGAGGAGAGACAACATACATCTTATCAAAATATCGAACGAATACCAAATTCACATGACTACTAATAGCAAGACTTCTCCCATGTCCTCAGGAACAAACGTAACTACTCACAAAGCATATTCATGTTCATAATCAGAGGGGTAATAATATGCATATAGGATCTGAACATGTGATCTTCCACCAAATAAACCAACTAGCATCAACTACAAGGAGTAATTAACACTACTAGCAACCCACGGGTACCAATCACGGACTTGGAGACAAGAATTGGATACAAGAGATGAACTAGAGTTTGAGAGGAGATGGTGCTGATGAAGATGTTGATGGAGATTGACCCCCTCTCGATGAGAGGATTGTTGGTGATGATTTCCCCCTCCCGGAGGGAAGTTTCCCCGGCAGAACAGCTCCGCCAGAGCCCTAGATTGGTTCTGCCAAGGTTCCGCCTCGTGGCGGCGGAGTCTCATCCCAAAAGCTGGCTTATGATTTTTTTCCTCATCAAAAGACTCCATATAGCAGAAGATGGGCATTGGAGGGCCACCATGGAGCCCACGAGGCAGGGGGGCGCCTAGGGGGGTAGGGCGCGCCCCCACCCTCGTGGGCAGCGTGTGGCCCCCCTCCGGAACTTCTTGAGCTCAGTATTTTTTATATATTCTGAAAATGACTTTCATGAAGTTTCAGGACTTTTGGAGCTGTGCAGAATAGGTCTCTAATATTTGCTCCTTTTCCAGCCCAGAATCCCAGCTGCCGACATTCTACCTCTTTATGTAAACCTTGTAAAATAAGAGAGAATAGGCATAAGTATTGTGACATAATGTGTAATAATAGCCCATAATGCAATAAATATCGATATAAAAACATGATGCAAAATGGACGTATCAACTATCATGCTATAATCACTAACAGTGCTCCATTATTTCGCAGGGAACAGTTATCCCTCGATTAAAATCAGATCCTCCGTGTTTCGCACTCCTCCCACGTAAGAGTGTAGACTCTTGCTTACATAAAAATGGAGCAAGTGGACGGCACTATAGCACGTCATATCACTCAAACTAGTCCGCCTTATGAGCGGGAAAGCACCGCTCTCATCATTTTGTTCTGGATTTCTATCAATCGATCGCACAAAAATGTTATGCTTTGCAAGTTCAAAAGGAAAAGGAGGCACACTTAAAACTCGTATGCATCACGTTCACGTCACACCACCGACAGTCCGGCTCGCACGCTGCTCACCAGAGGGGACATGCGTTGTCTTGCATTTTCACTGACATGTGGGACTGCAATTGAATAAACCGTCGATAGCCGAAATACAATCTCCCACGTGTAGCACCCTCGATGCGGCTATATCTCCCACGTGTCGAAGCATGACTTAGAGGCATAACCGCATTGAAAGCAATGTCGCAAGTGAGGTAATCTTCACACAACCCATGTAATACATAAGGGTAAAGAGTTACATAGTTGGCTTACAATCGCCACTTCACACAATTACATGAATAAAGCAATACAACATCCAAATACAATCAAGGTCCGACTACGGAACCCAAAATAAAAGAAGGCTACCCCAAATGCTACATAGATCCCCGATCATCCCGACTGGGCTCCACTACTGATCAACTAGAACGAAACAACACAAAGGACAAGATCTTCATCGAGCTCCTCCTTGAGCTTGGTTGCGTCACCTGCTCTGTAACATCGGCACCTGCAAACTGGTTTTGGAAGTATCTGTGAGTCACGGGGACTCAGCAATCTCACACCCTCGCGATCAAGACTATTTAAGCTTATAGGAAGGTTAAAAGGTATGAGGTGGGCTGCAGCAAGCGACTAGTATATATGGTGGCTAAACATATGCAAATGAGAGCAAGAAGAGAAGGCAAAGCACGATTGAGAAACTATGATCAAGAAGTGATCCTAGAACAACCTACGTCAAGCATAACTCCAACACCGTGTTCACTTCCCGGACTCCGCCGGAAAGAGACCATCACGGTTACACACGCGGTTGATGCATGTTAATTAAGGTCAACTTCAGGTTTTCTACAACCGGACATTAACAAATTCCCATCTACGCATAACCGCGGGCACGGCTTACGAAAGTTCAAATCCCTGCAGGGGTGTCCCAACTTAGCCCATGACAAGCTCTCACGGTCAACGAAGGATATTCCTTCTAGCGGGAAGACCCGATCAGACTCAGAATCCCGGTTACAAGACATTTCGACAATGGTAAAACAAGTCCAGCAACACCGCCCGAATGTGCCGACAAATCCTGATAGGAGCTGCACATATCTCGTTCTCAGGGCACACTCAGATGAGACATCCTACGAGTAAAACCAAACCTCAAGTTGCCCCGAGGTGGCCCCACAGTCTGCTCGGTCAGACCGACACTCAGAGGAGCACTGGCCCGGGGGTGGTTAAAATAATGATGACCCTTGGGCGCGCGACCCCAAGGGAAAAGAAAAGGCTAGGTGGCGAATGGTAAAACCAATGTTCGGCATTGCTGGAAGAGTTTTATTCAAGGCGAACTGTCAAGGGGTTCCCATTATTACCCAACCGCGTAAGGAACGCAAAATCCGGGAACATAACACCGATATGACGGAAACTAGGGCGGCAAGAGTGGAACAAAACACCAGGCATAAGGCCGAGCCTTCCACCCTTTACCAAGTATATAGATGCATTAATTAAATAAGAGATATTGTGCTATCCCAACAACTAAACAACGTTCCAACAAGGAACAACATCTCCATGTTCCAACAAGGAACAAACTTCAATCTTCACTTGCAACTAAGAACGCTATAAGAGGGGCTGAGCAAAGCGATAACATAGCCAATCAACGGTTTGCTAGGACAAGGTGGGTTAGATGCTTGGTTCAACAATATAGGAGGCATGATAAGCAAGTGGTAGGTATCGCAGCATAGGCATAGCAAAAGAGCGAGCAACTAGCAAGCAAAGATAGAAGTGATTTCGAGGGTATGGTCATCTTGCCTGAAATCCTGCGAGGAAGAATAACGGGTCCATGAAGAAGACAAACGGACATAGACAAACGGGTCCTCACAAACACGATGTTACTGGATCCAACCCGAAAAAGCAAACACCGGAAAGAAGCACACAACATAGTAAACAACCAACACATGAACATGGTATGATATGCGGGATGCGGTATGCGACGCATATGCATGATTTGACAAGGAATGATTGAACCTGGCCTCAACTTGGAAATCCAAGAGTGCCACTGGACAGGCAAGGTGATTTCGGTTGAAATCGATATAAAGATCACCGGAATCGGATGCACGGTTTGGAAATGGCAAGCAAAACAAATATGGCACCGGTGTGCGATAAACAACAAGTAGCCATCTAAATGCATCAAGTCAAATATACTACAACACTCAAACATGGCAACAAAATACATGGCAGGGATCCACTCATCATTCTTGACAAAAGTTGAACATTGAGCTACGGCCAATTCATCCATTAACAGGTTCAAACAAGCATGGCAAAAGTGCAATTGGTAAACAGATTTCAGACTTAGTGAAATTAACACAAGCCTGGAATTTCAGATCAGGTAGCATACTTTGGAGCATGAAAACTATATGCTACAGGAACTTAACATGGCAAATCAAGGCATGGCATGGAGCTACTCAAAGAGCTTAACAAGAGTCCTTTAGTGACCTTGAGCCAAAAGGGATCAGAAGATACAATTGCAAGCATGTGAACATGGCAAAAAACATAAACAGATCACAGACTTAGAGAAGAACTGGAGCATGCAAAACAGATATCAAGTAGGCATGTTCACGAGCTCGATGCACTCGCTACAGAGCATGTCATGACAATTTAAGCATACACCCATCAAGAATACACATTATACAAGCTAGACATGGCAAGAACAACAACATAGCATACACGGATCAACTACAACATCCTCGGCAAAATCGCTAACAAGTAGACAATCTGCCCAGATTCAAAAAATAGCAAAAGTAGAGCTCGATTTACTCAAGCTAGGGTGCTCCATAAATGCAAACAAATACATGGATGGATATAGCACTACAAGGTTAACAAAACATCCTTACTGATCATCCTCAAAAGAGGCATGGATCACTAGGAAACAACATGAACATAAGGCATATTGATAAGAACAGATCAAGGACTTAGAGAAATCCTAAGTCCCTGAAATCAGCATTAACGAATGCACTACTTTGCAAGCTTGTGCTAGTCACCACACATATCACAAAAATACATGGATAGCACCTCTGGAAAGATGGCATGGCATATAACAAAACACATGTAGAGCTCAGGGGCATATCTTGCACACATTAATCATGGCAAAAATGGCAAATAGCTATTTGATGCAGCAGATCTGTCAATTAACTCAAATAGCTCTCTTCCAACAGCATTTCGGGCATCAAGATGAGCTCAAATGAAACTGATGCAATGAGATGAAATGATGTGCTCTCTGAGACGAACATTTGATATGCTATACGCGTAAAACGGAGCTACGAATGCGGAGTTACGATGCGATTGAAAAATGCATATGAAACAGAATAATCTCAGGACTTAGGAAAAATTATACCCTCGGGATAAAAGTCAACGGCATGGAATCCAAGGTTCGCCGGTGCAGTTCTCGCCAGAGATGGCCGGGAGAGAGATGGACCTCGCCGGGGATGGCGGATCCGGGCCAGATCTCACCGGATCCGGCCGGATCCCGGCGTGGGGCGGCGGAGGAAGGCTGCCGGCGGGGTCGGTGAGCGGCGCGACGCTCGCCGCCGGCGATGGCTGGAGCTGGAGGAGGCGTTGGCGCGCTCCGGCCAGGAGGTAGGCGGGCAGCGCGGCG
>NC_041390.1:128268648-128334925 GCF_002162155.2 Triticum dicoccoides | reverse complement strand
GCGGCCGAACGGGCAAACGGCGGTGGCAGCGCCGGCTCGCGCGGGCCCGATCCGGGTCCCGCGGGCCGCGCGGTGCTGGGAGGAGAGAGAGGGTGAGGTGGCGCGACCCGATTGGCTGTGGCCGGCAGCGGAGGTGATGTTGCGGATGCTGATAGATCGGAGTGAGGTGGCCGGGCGGGGTGGACATTGTCCGGCGCGGGACGAAATGTCCGGCAGCGCGCGGAGGAGGAGGTTAGGGTTTCGTCTGCGCGAAAAATCCGAGAGGCACACATATTTATAGGTAGAGGGAGCTAGGAGTGTCCAAATGAGGTTCGGTTTTCGGCCACACGATCGTGATCGAACGACCGAGATGATGGAGAGGGTTTAGGAGGGTTTTGGGACAAAATGGAAGGGTGTTTGGCTGCAACACACACGAGGCCTTCTCGGTCCCTCGGTTAACCGTTGGAGCATCAAACGAAGTCCAAATGGTACGAAACTTGACAGGCGATCTACCGGTACTAAACCAAGGCCGCATGACAAGGCTCAGTCCAATCCGGAAATGTTTAACCCCCACACACGAAAAGAAGGTAGAAAGGACCACCGGAGGAGATAGGAGCGCCGGAATGCAAAACGGACAACGGGGAAAATGCTCGGATGCATGAGATGAACATGTATGCAAATGAAATGCACATGATGACATGATATGCAATGCATGACATGCAAGCAATGACAAAGCAACAATAGCGAATAACTGGAGGACACCTGGCACATCGGTCTCGGGGTGTTACAGGAGGGCCTGGGAGCACAAGTGAACAATACTAGTACTAGTAGTAGTAAGTAGGAGTCGTACAGGTAGTCACCTTAAAAAGAGAGTTTCTTTTCTTTAATGCCACGTACACAAATTGAAATGCTTGTTGAGGAGAGAAAAAGATAATCACTCCACTATATATGTACGCAGGGGCCTGAGCGCTTGCTTTACTAGGGTTGCTCTCTTCATTCTCTCATCCTCTCCAGATATAAACAAGACATCGGTAGCGACATTTTCTCTCTGCTCACCGCTGGTCACAGATCCGGCTGGATCCCTTCGGCTGGTGTGTTTAGAGGACTAGGTGCATCGTTCACGCGGTCATCGCCGGCAAGGGAGGAAACCCACAGCTGTTGGAGGGGCCCGATCCTCTGCCCGTGCCATTCTCTCCGACACAACGTCGGCTTGGGAGGTCCTCCGACCCTTCTTCCTCCCTGTCGTATTGTCCGCAGATCCAACCTGCCGCCGCCGACATCCCGACGACCCTCAGGTATAAGTTCTATGAAAGCGGCCTTGCTCTACTGCCCCAGCTCCCCGCTTGTCTACATGTGCATCTTTTTCTACTCCCATCATCTCTTCCAAAGCCACCTAAATTTTTAGTATTATTAGAAGTAAGGCTACTTCATGCATTCGAATCTAGGGCTTTGTCCAAACAATGAAGAAAGGGGGGAAGTTGTAGCATGAATCTAGGACTTGATTCAAAGAGGAAATAATATGGTGAAAGTAGTAGAGACCGGATGCCCAACCGGTCTCTTGGTTGAAAAGGGAAATAATGGGAAAACACAGTACAAACTGGATAAGGAACATATGTATTATTGGTTGAAAAAAGGATAGAAAATGGCGGCTGGTGGACAAGTCATCAGAGTATGTCCAGGATTAGATTTGTTGCCCTCACATAGTAAAAGGTCTCCAGGATTAGAATTGCTGCCCTCACATAGTAAAAGGTCTCATGATTAGATTTGCTGCCCTAACATAGTAAAAGATCTCCAGGATTAGATTTGCTGCCCTCACATAGTAAAATGTCTCCAGGATTAGATTTGCTGCCCTCACATAGTACAAGGTCTCCAGGATTAGGTTTGCTGCCCTCACATAGTAAAAGGTCTCTAGGATTAGATTTGCTGCCCTCACATAGCATGAACAAACTCGGCATCACCACTTTATGCCTCCTTGTAGGTACATTGTGCTGATGCGTCCACTATTGCATGTCCTTATACCAACCTTTTGCTGTTGTTAATGTAAGGGCGCATGTAAAATGAAGCAATCACACTGTTACCTTAGGGACATGTCTAACCAGTGTTATTGTTAATCTAATGCCTCCAGTGATAAGATGCAATTAAACTGTGTTACAAATGGCACTCCTGCTGTTTTCCCCAGTATGATAAGTAAGTTGCTCCTTTACGCTGCTGAGTGTCCTGGTGTCCCCACGGTCCAATGCCCTTAAACCAACTCTTTAGCTGCTGTTGATTTATTGTATCTGGTAAACAAGCAATGCCACCATTAAAGTAATCCCATATTTGAGGAATCTCATTGTTGATCGTGATGCTTCTGGTAACATGAAGCATTGCTGACGTTTTAAAATTTCTACTGTCCTTGCGTGATTTCCATGAACATAATTAAGATGCTTCTTTTCGTTTCGTATATGTTTCGTATATTCTTATTGACCAGCAACTGTTTACTTTCTATCTTTTTGTGCAGATAGAGATATCCATTTCACCTTGTTGCTATTGTGACCTTTTGGTGAACTACACAAAACACTTTTTTTGGAATGTGTGTCCTGTGCGGTTCAACTAAAATGTCACATGGGCAACATCTCTCAATTTTGGTGGAACTGCACAAAATGGTGATTGGAGTTTCCAAAATCTCCGTCAAGTTCTGCTGGTAATCTCGTGCAACATTTTATTAGCCTTTGCAAGATGAGCCATCACTGTCACCACAATGGCACTTTATTTTAGTGGAACTGCACAAAAAGATAAGAAAATTATAGTTGCACCTTACATGAGCCGGACAACCAACCTTAATGTTCCTCAATTTTAGTGCAACTACTAAAGAAGAACCTACCAGATCACGAGAGCAAGTACTTCTTGCTAGCTGAATGGTGCAATCTTTGCTTCATTTCAGGTGAACTGCAGAAAAAGGCGCATGAGTTGAATCATGGAACTCCAGGCAGGCCTCATCCGAGTGGAGCTGCAGGTTGAGTTCAAGGAGGCCACTGTTAAAGTGAAATCATACTCTTCGTGTTTGTGCTGTGCAAACATGAATACTCAACTACAGATGTTGTGACGGTCAAGAGCATTCGCCAAGTTCTTCGATAGTATGACATGGCTAGCCAAGATGGATTTAATTCTGATATTGACTTTACCAAAAGGCTCTAATGGGTTGGTTCTGAATCTTGCAAGCTGGGAATCAATGAGATGTGTAGGCATCTTTGTTGTACTTATTATTTGAATCTTATTTTTTGGTTCTGAATCTTGCAAGCTGGGAATCAATGAGATGTGTAGGCATCTTTGTTGTACTTATTATTTGGATCTTATTTGTTGGTTCTGAATCTTGCAAGCTGGGAATCAATGAGATGTATATGCATCTTTGTTGTACTTATTATCTGGATCTTATTTGTTGGTTCTGAATCTTGCAAGCTGGGAAACACGACATGATGATGCAGAGGACAACAACCATAACAAACAGTTCAAACTTGGTAGTATTATCTTTGTGAAACTGCGACAAATGTGCTGATCGTGTGCATTTTGAGAATAATAATTCTAATTGTTGTGCATGTTGATCCTGTGGCACTAATAGAATGAGCCAATGCATTGCTTGTTTTAAGTATAAATTTATATTAAAGCTAATTAAATTTAAGTAAAGTGACCACTAACTCCTGTTATTACAGTACCAATACAGACCCGCTCGTGAACCGACATGTTGCCGGAGTAGGTTTCTTAATGCAGGCGTTTGAATGCGCCGAGGGTGCATCTTCTGCTGGGCGTGCAGCGGACGAGGGAGGGGTAGTAGCTGTTGTCCCCTGTACACACTCAGTTTATTGTTGAATCCAGTACCCCAAGAGCTGAAAAACGAACTGCTACCGCCGCCTACACACTCGTTCACTTGAAGAGACTCCAATGGCGATCCGAGGGGTGAGCCTACTGGATATGGACTTCACCAAGGAGTTCCCCTTTGAGTTCGCCGTTCAGTCCTATGGATGCACCAAGTTGAATGTGATGTACACCAACGATCCGGACTCGGTGAAGCTCTGCCTCGCCGAGTTCCAGCAGTACCTATAGGACGAGAAAGGACAAGGTTTCAGGACTAGACCTTGTGCCCATCCATTCGTCTCCTGACAGGGACCAGCGGATCGCCGTCGCCAAGGTATGTGTGCGGGACGAGGTTCTCATCTACCACTTCTGTAGGGCCATCAGAGGTTCTGGAGCATTCGCCCGTTTCATCGGTAGCGCCGACTGCACCTTTGCTACGGTGGAGAGAAGGAAGAACGGGGCGATTCGGCCATCTGGTGCAACAAGCAATACAAGACCATCAACAACGGGCAGGAGAAGGACTCCGTGGTTGACCTTGCCGAGACCACATCATCGACCCCTGATACACCAACATGAAAGAAGACAACGATACCAATGACCTAAACATGTGCGAGGTACCTCTGAATCTAGCCTACATAACCTACGCGGCCAAGGACGCATACACATGCTACGACATGTACAGGCAGATCTTGGACATGAGGGTGTGTCTGCTTCCCGTAACCAATGAGTACACGGACAGCCGCAACATCATGATCAAGCGTGCCAGGAAGGTCTAGATGTTGTACTTTATCTGTTTATAAGCACCTTTATCATTTGAGTGTTTCATGCATTAGCCTATGTGTCATAATTATCTGTTTTGTCCAAAATATTTCTTTTAAGAACCCATTAACCTGTTTGCTTTTTTAGTGGCTATTTGCTTATGTATGTAACTAGTTCACTTGTCCATTAAAAAAACTAGTTCACTCGGCTGTCGTGCTTTGAATCTCCTTCCTCCCAACATATTCCCCTCCTCAGGTGGACCCAGCAGGTCTCGTACACAGACATATGGGACCAACCACCTATCCATTTGTATTTCTTTATTTTGTTCAATCTTTCATCCTCTTCCTATACAGCGGCTGGCCATCATAGCCTATGGCGTTGGCCAGGCCATCCCTCTACTACCACACATTGTCCCGCGGCGGCAGCTCCACCGTCCCACCCAACACCCGAACAAGTCAACCCTCGTAGTCCCCTCCGCCTGTGTCTTTCCCCGCTCCAGTTCGTTCGGTCCGAGGTCTCGACGTTGTCCTCCACCTTGGTGCTCTAGCCGTGGCGCCGCCGTCTGTCGTTCCCAACATGGTCAGCAAAACAAGAGGAATTAGGAGACAACTGTTCGTCGAGAGGCTGACAGTCCCGGGCCCACCAGGTCCATGGCCTAGGTTTTGTTGTTTAACATGGGCATCCCACGACATGTTTCAACATTTTTTGGATGCAACATGTATGTTTGTTTTTTCAAGACGACACACAACTCAGTTCTATTTTTCTATAGGAATGCAAAACTGAACCTGTTTTCTATAAGAATGCAAAACTGAATCTATATTTATATCTTATTTTATTACATATATATATATATATATATATATATATATATATATATATATATATATTAGAAACAACATAAGTTTCCGTTAAACCTGTCATTCGTCCAACCAATTTATAGACCTTCCCACTTCCTTTATTTTTTGTTTTCATTAATCCTATATCTGAATTTTCTCCCACTTTCTTTTTGATGTAAACTGAGTTTTCTCCCAGTACTTTTCCCTAGAACCAACTCAACTGTCCCACGTGTAGGTTAAAATAATAATACCCCATGTACTATTAACTCATCAAATTTAAATGATATTTTATTTTGTAAGTTGAAAGTTCTTACAAAATAATAATAATAATTGTTTATATATAACTTGGCAAGCTAACTCCTAGTGATTGCGTACATAAGCTTGCAAAGATTTTTCTGACCAATGCAGTAATAGACGTGCAATCATGTGTTTATGTTTTTATAACATTTCCCCGTCTAGCCCAACATGATATTTTCACCCAGCCCAGCAAGTCCACGGATTTCGAGAAAAATGCAAATGGGCTTTAAATTCTACCATATATATAAACGGGCTGCATAGATGCTACATCATTGTTTCACCCAGCCCACCAAATGGACTAAAAAACAAATGGACTGGCTGACATGTGGGCCAGTAGGTCGAAGCCTAAGAAGGCATTGGATTTACATCCAACGGCCGACATTCTTCTTCAATCTCTCATCTTCTTCTCCCAGTGCTATCGGGACCGCCTGCTCCAGCCTCCGGCATCCAGCGGCATTGGTTTGGACTGCTCAGCGAAACGCTACCCCACCGACGACTAGGCTATACCTCCACTCCGCACCTCCTGTTATTCTCTGCCGAGTGTAGGCCCACCCCGCACCCGAACCAGTCAAGTTTCCCGCTCCTCTCCGTTTGCAACTCCACTATCGCGTCTTCCCATCTCCGGGTCATTCCAGTCTGGGGCCTCGCCATCGTCCACTGCCTCGGTGCGCTCGACGCGGCGTGGTCAACATACGAGAGTAATCGGAAGAGAACTGTACATGGAGAGCCTGACAGCTGGGACCCACGAGGTCCATGGTCGCATGCAAGAAAAGTTCCTCCTCATTACGCACTGTACATGGACTGTACGTGGGAAGGGCTTCCGTATTTCATGAAAAAAACATTCCCCCGCTGACAGGTCGGACCCACCAGCTATGTCTTCGCACACTAGGAAGTGCCTCCTTATTACGCAAAATGAATACCCCCTACTAGCTGGGACTCACCATAGTGGGTGGCTGAGTTGTGGGCCTACTAAGTTGACGGGGACGGAGGGCTTTGTCAACTTAGTCAATATGAATGATTCTAGCTCCAGTGACTGTACGATGTCCATCCAACGGCCATAGTGCTTCTTCAACCTCTGGTCTTCTTGCTGCAGCCGCCCAAAGCAGCACGGGTCGTGCTGCGTGCTCCTGCCTCCCGTGGCCGGCTGTGATGTCGCGGAGGCCTCACCGCCCCTACTACTCCCACCGCTGGCCAGGGCATCCGTCTACGCACCCACACCCCCTGTTATTCTGCGGTGACGGCAGCCTCATGCCGCAGCCGAACCAGTGAACCCTCGTACTCCTCTCCGTGTGGGCATCCACTGCCATGTCTTCCCCGGCTCCGCGTCGTCCCCTTCCAAGGCCTCGTTGTCGTCCACCGCCTTGGTGCTCTTGGTGTAGTGTGGTCAATGTGGTCAACGGCCGACTTCCATCGAAAGAGTACAGTACGTGGAGAGGCTGAGAGCTGGGTCCACGTCCACAGCCCAGTTTTTTTGTGATTTGCCAAGTAAGTCGCTTTGTCAGGCCTGTTGGGGTGCAAATCTTTCAAGATGAGGAGAGCTTCATTCGGCTGGCCGAGAAAATGGCCTATCAGTAATGAGAAATGGCCTGTACATTTTTAAAACACATCAAACAGGCAATTAGTTTCAAATTTCTTTTTTTTCATTTCAAGATTTTAAATTGCATTGATTTTTATGTGTGGACAATTTGTTGGATTTTATATTGATATACATTTATTTTTAAAATCAGTTTGAATGTGACTCCAAATTTCGGGATTAAAAACAGTTCGGACCGCACTGAAATATGCAAAATTTCGTATAATTTTTTAACCATGGTCACAATATGGGCTGTAATGCTAACAAAAAGAATATGGGCTCCAAAAAAGCCTTAAGAATTAGCAAATGGGCTGTAAATTATTAGAAATAATGGCAGATGGGTTGTATGTTGTTTTCCACAGATTTGAGGCTTTCCTAAAAAAAGGTTGATGCACAAGCAGTGACTGCTGGATTTCCATCCAACGGCCGTCATGCGTCTTCAATCTCCGCTCTTCCTGCTCTAGCCGCTCAAACAAGCACTGGCGGGACTGCCTGCTCCCTCTTCCCCGCGGCCGGCTGTGCTGCCGCGCAGGCCTCACCGCCCCACCGTACTCCCATCGCTGGCCTAGCCATCCCTCTACTCACCCACACCTGCTGTTATTCTCTGGCGACGGCAGACGAACCAGTAAACCCTCGTACAGTCGTACTCCCCTCCGCGTGGGAAACAATTGCCGAGTCTTCCCTGCCTCTGTGTTGTTCCCTTCTTAGGCCTCGCCGTCGTCCACCGCCCTGGTGCTCTCGGCACGGGCTGGTCAACGTGGTCAACGACCGACATGCATCTGAAGTGGACTATACGTGGAGACGCCGATAGCTGGGTCCACGGCCGCACACAAGGAAATGCCTCCTTATTACGCGCAAAATAATGATTCCTTCACTTGACACCTGGGACCCACCGAAAGGGCCTCTGTATTTTGCAAAAAAACGTTACCGCCGCTGACAACTTGGACCCACCAGCTATATCTTCACATGCAAGGAAGTGCCTCCTTATTATGCACAAGAAATGAATACTCCCCCTGCTAGCTAGGACCCAGTATAGTGGGAGGCTGACTTGTGGGCCTACTAAGTTGACGGGGTCGGAGGGCTTTGTCAACTTAGTCAATATGCACGATTCTAGCTCCAGTGACCATACGATATCCATCCAACGGCTGTAGTGCTTCTTCAACCTCTAGTCTTGTTGCTCCAGACGCCCAAACCAGCGCCGGTCGTGCCTCGTGCTCCTGCCTCCCGTGGCCGGCTGCGATGCGGCGGAGGCCTCACCGCCCCCTACTACTCCCACCGCTGGCCAGGCCATCCCTCTACTCACCCACACCCCATGTTATTCTGCGGGGATAGCAGCCTCACACCACAGCGAACCAGTGAACCTTCATACTCCTCTACGCATGGGCATCCACTGCCGCGTCTTCCCCGGCTCCGCGTCGTCCCCTTCCTAGGTCTCGCCGTCATCCACCGCACTAGTGCTCTCGACGCGGCGTGGTCAACGTGGTCAAGGAACGGCTTCCATCGGAGGTGGACTGTACGTGGAGAGGCTGACAGCTGGGTCCACGGCCGCAGCAAGGAAGTGCCTCCTTATTACGCGCAAAATAATTATTCCTCCACCTGACAGCGGGGACCCACCAGACGGGCCACCGTATTTCGCAAAAAAAAACGTTCCACCAGCTACATCTTCGCACGCAAGGAAGTGCGTCCGGGCAAAAAAAACGATTTGCCGCCCTGACTGCGGGGACCCACCAGCTACATCTTCACACGCAAGGAAGTGCATGACAGTCGGTACCTACCTGGTCGAAGCGTACGTAGCGTTGTCATTCTGGTCGCGAACGTGTACGTACATGCTGGTCGATGTAGAGGTGCGCACGTGTCGTAGTAGAGGCGCGCACGTAGCATGTACACGTACGTACAGCAGCCAGTATGCAAGAAAGAAAGTATGGCCACGTACATACATACGGGCAGGGTCTCAAACGCCTACTCGTGCATACGTACGGCCAAGGCTCGTGTACATGCCTTGGTCGGAACGGATAAACATCGCCGTCATCGTGTTCATGGGGAGCCAACCGGCTGGGTCGGAACGGAATGCATCGTCGTGTTCATCGGGAGGGCTTGGACGGAACAACCGATGGAAACGAGGCTTGGCGTATCGCAGAACGGAGGAAACGACTTTGTGTTCGACTGACCACATTCGAAAAGGGATCCTATTCATCGGGAGGGATCTGGCGTACCGCAAAACGGAGGAAACGGACCTCCTACGGTCGAAACGGGGGTCCTGTTGATCGGGAGGGGTGTGGCGTACCGCAAAACGGAGCAAATGGACTTCTGTTGGAGCGCTACGGTCGAAACGGGGGTCCTGTTCATCGGGAGGGGTGTGGCGTACCGCAAAACGAGACTCCACGAGATACTGTTCATCTCCACCATTGACCCCCTCCAGCCTCCAGGGGCTACTGTTCATCCACCGTCGACCTCCTCCAGCCTCTACCAGCGATTGTTCATCCACGGGCTCCTGTTCATCCAGCCTCCACTGCGCGCTACTCCACCGGCTACTGTTCAACCAGCCCTCTCTATGGGCTCCTGTTCAACCACCCCTCCACGGGCTACTGTTCATCTAGCCCTCCACCGTCTACTGTTCATCCATCCCTCTACGGGGTGGTCCTATTCATCATGCCCTCCACAGGGTCCTGTTCATCCAGCCCCAACTGGCTCGATCGATCGGGGTCCTGTTCATCCAGAGGCAACACCACGGGTCCTGTTCATCCACCCCCACCAGGAACTGTTCATCCAAACCCCCCAGCAACGCTCACTATTCATGCAGAGGCAACATCGATCGACTTCAGTTAGCAGCAGTAGCGAAGGAATCGCTCAATCGGGTTCAGTTAACAGCCTTCGATCGATCGCTCGGGTTCAGTAACGTGTAGCCCGCAGTGCAATCTCTCGGGTTCAGTTAGAGCCCAATGCCTTGCTCGGGTTCAGTTAGAGCCCAACGCCTTGCACCCACGCGCGTGTGTGTACGAGAGAAACGCGCATCGCTCGGCCTCGACCACCCACTGTAACCGGGAACACCCCGATATTTTCCTCGCCCTCTCTTCTACCATGGTTTTAACGTCATGGACGGCCCAAAGAATGTCATGCAACTATGTCTCTGGCCCACCCAGGACGAAAAGCCCATTTTCTGTCATGATTTTTTGTCATAGAAGTAGGAGCCCACCACATCTATGATGATACCGGGTTTTGTCACAATTATTGTCACAGAAGTGTCATAAGTATGACAGAAAAAAAATTCGTTCGGCCCAAAATGTCACGGATGTGTCTTTTTTTGTAGTGAGAAGTGCCTCCTCAAGCAGCTTGGCAGAAATGCCCATGGCTATGTAGATGATATTGTGGTGAAGACGGAGAAGCGAGACACTCTCTTGGAAGATCTCAAGGAAACTTTTGAAAATCTACGCCGATTTTAGATCAAGTTCAACCCAAAGAAATGCATCTTCGGAGTACCAGCCTGCCAGCTCCTTGGCTTCCTGGTCTCAAAACACGGTATCGAGTGCAACCCTGTGAAGATCAAGGCCATCGAGAGGATGAAGAGACCCACCCACGGGGGCTACAACAGCTGCACCCGGCCCGGGGGCTGTGGCAGCCGACCCAGGGACTTCACCAAGCGGCTTGGGGGCTGCAGCGGTCGCACCCGGCCCGGGGACTCCACAACCCGGCCCGGGGGCTGCAACAGTCGGCCCGGAGACTTCAACAATGCAGCAAGTGGCAGCCAGCCCGCCACCTCCCAGCCCAACCACCATTGTGCAAGTGGCCGTAGTGGTATTAGAAGAAATTCAAGCACCATCTTGGGCATAGCCCATCCTCAAATTCCTTGTGAACAGAGAGCTACCGGCTGATGAGATCTCGGCTCGGCAAGTGCAACGTCGGGCAGGAGCCTACACGATAGCAAACAAAGAGCTTGTTAGACACAACGTGACTGGAGTCTTCCAGCTGCGTAGAAGCAGAAAAGGGCCAAGCAATTCTCAAAGATATCCACCAAGGCGAGTGTGGCCACCATGTGGCCTCCAGAAGCCTTGTCGCCAAAGCGTTCCACCATGGTTTTTTCTGGCTAACTACTTAGTAAGATGCCAAGGAGTTGGTCAAGTATTGCAAAGGGTGCTGGAAGTTCAGTTCCAAGCAACATTTGCCGGCTTCTGCACTCAAGACCATCCCCCTCACTTGTCCCTTGGCCGTGTGGGGGTTGGAAATGGTGGGACCATTCAAGACGGCACGCGGTGGCATGACCCACCTGCTTGTCGTCGTGGACAAATTCACCAAATGGATTGAAGTGAAGCCAATCAAGAAATTGAATGGCCCAACTGTTGTGGACTTCATCGCAGATATCATCGTTTGGTATGGTGTACCGCACAGCATCATCACCGATAATGGCACAAATTTTGGCAAAGGAGCTTTGGCTTGTTTCTGCGCGACGCAGTGCCTCCGTCTGGACTTAGCATCTGTTGCCCATCCGCAGTCAAATGTCCAAGTCGAGCGAGCAAACAGACTCATCCTCTCCAGCATCAAGCCCCGACTGGTCGAGCCTCTGGAGCGGTCGGCTGGCTGCTGGATCGATGAGCTGCTGGCCGTTCTCTGGAGCCTGCGCACCACGCCAAACAAATCTACCGGCTTCACTCCTTTCTTCCTTGTATATGGGTCCGAGGCTATCATTCCAATTGACATTGAGTTTGACTCACCTCACGTCATCATGTACACGGAGGCGGAAGCAAAGGAGGCACGAGAAGACGATGTCGATCTGCTGGAAGAGGGCCAACTGTTAGCACTCAGCCGGTCTACCATCTACCAGCAGAGCCTACACCGATACCGCAGTAGGAAGGTCAAGACAAGATCCTTCCAAGAGGGAGACCTTGTGCTCTGGCTGATCCAGCGAACAGCTGGCCAGCACAAGCTCTCGGCCCCATGGGAAGGCCCCTTCATCATCAGCAAAGCATTGGGCAATGACTCCTACTACTTGATCGATGCACATAAGCCTAGAGCGTGCAAGAGAGATGACTCTAGCAAGGAATCGGAGCGTCCATGGAATGACAACCTCCTCCAAAAATTTTACAGTTGATGCAGTATGTACCACACTACCTTTTGTATTAAGCATTAAGAATCGGGTCCCTCGAGGAGCACTCGGGGGCTACCCTCTTTATCAATATGATATTCCGCGCTAATGAATGTATCTTTTCATTATTCCTACCCGGCACCGGGCTCGACTAGTTGGCCCGGGGGCTTGCCGCCTTGTACTATGTCAATGCTTCCCGTAGTCTGACAAGTAGTGTGTCGGCACCTAGGCCCTCTCTTGCCATTAGCCGCAGCTCGCAGAGCGGCTGACCGGCTGGCAAGAGTTAAAGGCAGGAAATGGTGCCCACATGAAAAATGGCTAAGGACCAAAGCATTCGCATAGGCCAAGCCGATTCCTTCCCTTGCCGACCGGCTGTTGAGCAGCCGGCCGGCCGGTTTCTAAGAGCTCAAACTTCGCACGCTCTACAAATGGCTAAGTACTTGTGAGGGAGTCCTGGATTAGGGGGTCTCCGGACAGCCAGACTGTTGGACTATGAAGATACAAGATTGAAGACTTTGTCCCGTGTTCGGATGGGACTCTACTTGGCGTGGAAGGCAAGCTAGGAAATATAGATATGTATATCTCCTCCTTTGTAACCGACCTTGTGTAACCCTAGCCCCCTCCGGTGTCTATATAAACCGGAGGGTTTTAGTCCGTAGGACAACATACAATCATACCATAGGCTAGCTTCTAGGGTTTAGCCTCTCCAATCTCGTGGTAGATCAACTCTTGTACTACTCATATTATCAATAACAATCAAGCAGGACGTAGGGTTTTACCTCCATCGAGAGGGCCCGAACCTGGGGAAAACATCGTGTCCCCTACCTCCTGTTACCATCCGCCTTAGACGCACAGTTCGGGACCCCCTACCTGAGATCCGCTGGTTTTGACACCGACATTGGTGCTTTCATTGAGAGTTCCTCTGTGTCGTCGCCATTAGGCTTGATGGCTCCTTCGATCATCGATAGCTATGCAGTCCAGGGTGAGACTTTTCTCCCCGGACAGATCTTTGTATTCGGCGGCTTCGCACTACGGGCCAACTCGCTTGGCCATCTGGAGCAGATCGAGAGTTACGCCCCTGGCCATCAGGTCAGGTTTGGAAGCGTAAACTACACAGCCGATATCCGCAGAGACTTGATCTTCGACGGATTCGAGCCCCTGCCTAGTGCGCCACACAGCCACGATGAGCATGATCTAGCTCTACCATCGGACAGTGTCCAGGAGATTGCGCCGGCAACCGCTCCGACCCTCAATTCGGAGCCAGCTGCACCTTCCATGGGCAGGTGGATAGACCCCGCCACAGAGGCCGCACTCTCATCGGCGATCGGGCCGAGTATCGACCTTCCCCTTCATGAGAGCCATGACGCCGAACTACTGGATTCCTCCCCGGCCACGGACTCCCAACCGCCTATGCCCGTGCCTATCGAATCCGATTGGGTGCCGATCATGGAGTTTACCTCCGTGGATATCTTTCAGCACTCGCCCTTCGGTGACATACTGAACTCATTAAGGTCTCTCTCCTTGTCAGGAGAGTCCTGGGCGAACTATGTCCGGTAGGATTGGGATGCGGATGACAAAGAAATTCGCCGCCCACCCACCACCCACTTAGTAGCCACTGTCGACGACTTAACCAACATGCTCGACTTCGACTCTGAAGACATCGACGGCATGGACGATGATGCGGGAGGCGAAGAGGAACCACTACCCACTAGGCACTGGACAGCCACCTCATCATATGATATATACATGGTGGACACACCCAAAGAAGGCAATGGCGATGAGACAGCGGAGGATGACCCCTCCAAAAAGCAACCCAAGCGCCGGCGTCAGCGGCGCCGCTCTAAGTCTCGCCAAAGCAAAAGCGGTGACCCCGGCACAGGAGATAATAGCACTCCGGACAGTGCCGAAGACGACAACAATCCCCTCCAGCAAGATTTAGGGCAGGAGGATGGAGAAGCCAGCCCTCCAAAGAGAGCGGCAGATGGAGAGGCGGAGGATGATAATTACATGCCTCCCTCTGAAGACAAGGCAAGCCTCGATGATGACGAATTCGTCGTGCCTGAGGATCCCGTCAAACAAGAGCGCTTCAAGCGCCGGCTTATAGCCACGGCAAATAGCCTTAAGAAAAAGCAACAGCAGCTTCAAGCTGATCAAGATTTGCTAGCTGACAGATGGACTGAAGTCCTTGCGGCCGAGGAATATAAACTCGAACGCCCCTCCAAGAGTTACCCAAAGCGTAGGTTGCTACCCGGACTGGAGGAGGAAGCACTCAGACCTACATCTCCAGCATATGATGCGGCTGACCGGCCACCTCGTGGCCGCGGCAGAGAGGCATTTCAGCCAACAACCCAGCCCGCACCCCGACACCACTCAAATAAAAATGACAAGACATGGGGAAACATGCTAGATCTGCAAGACATATTGGAGGACAAAGCAAAACATGCAAGATCGATCTACGGATCACGAGGGCGCGCCACTATGCGAAACGATAATTGTCACGACGGATACAGTAAAAGTAAATCCGGCCGGGCCGAACACAGCGGGCAAGACTCATTTGAGCGGCGTCGCGATATAGCCTAGTACAAAGGCGCCGCCACACCCCCTATGCTTCACAATTGAAGTAATGGATCACCAAATCCTAGAGGGTTTCAAACCCGTAAATATCGACTCATATGACGGCACAACAGATCCCGCGGTATGGATCGGGGATTTCCTCCTGCACATCCACATGTCTCGCGGTGATGATCTACACGCCATCAAATACCTCCCACTCAAGCTCAAAGGACCAGCTCGGCATTGGCTCAACAGCTTGCCAACAGAGTCCATTGGCTGTTGGGAAGATTTGGAAGCCACATTCCTTGACAACTTCCAGGGCACTTATGTGCGACCGCCGGATGCCGATGACTTGAGCCACATAATTCAGCAGCCAGAGGAGTCGGCCAGGCAATTCTGGAAACGGTTCCTAACAAAGAAGAATCAAATCGTCGACTGTCCGGATGCAGAAGCCCTAGAAGCTTTTAAGCATAACATCCGTGACGAGTGGCTCGCCCGGCACCTTGGCCAGGAAAAGCCGAAATCTATGGCAGCCCTCATGACACTCATGACCCGCTTTTGTGATGGAGAAGACAGCTGGCTGGCTCGCAGCAATAACATTTCAAAGAACCATGTTACTTCGGATACCAAGGATAGCAATGGCAGGTCACGTCGTAACAAACATAAGTGCTGCATTAACAGCGACAATACCGAGGATACGGCAGTCAATGCCGGATTCAAAGGCTCTCAACCCGGTCAGCGAAAAAAGCCATTCAAAAGAAGCACTCCGGGCCCGTCTAGTTTGGACCGTATACTCGACTGCTCGTGTCAAATACACGGCACCCCAGACAAGCCAGCCAACCACACCAATAGGGATTGTTGGGTGTTCAAGCAGGTCGGCAAATTAAATGCCGAAAACAAAGATAAGGGGTCACATAGCAATGACAAGGAGGAGCCCCGTCATCCGAACACTGGAGGACATAAGAGGTTCCCCCCACAAGTGCGGACGGTGAACATGATATACGCAACCCACATCCCCAAGAGGGAGCGGAAGCATGCGCTAAGGGACGTATATGCGTTGGAGCCAATCGCCCCAAAGTTCAACCCATGGTCCTCTTGTCCGATCACCTTCAATCGCAGGGACCACCCCACTAGTATCCGTCATGGCGGATTCACCGCACTGGTCCTAGACCCAATCATTGATGAATTTCACCTCACTCGAGTCCTTATGGATGGCGGCAGCAGCCTGAACCTGCTTTACTAGGACACAGTGCACAAAATGGGTATAGACCCCTCAAGGATCAAACCCACAAAAACGACCTTCAAAGGCGTCATACCAGGTGTAGAGGCCCATTGCACAGGCTCAGTCACACTTGAAGTGGTCTTCGGGTCCCCGGATAACTTCTGAAGCGAAGAGTTAATCTTCGATATAGTCCCGTTCCATAGTGGCTATCATGCACTGCTCGGGCGAACCGCATTTGCGAGATTCAATGCGGTACCGCATTATGCATACCTCAAGCTCAAGATGTCAGGACCTCGGGGGGTCATCACAGCTAATGGAAACATAGAGCGCTCCCTCCGCACGGAGGAGCACACTGCGACCCTCGCAACAGAAGCGCAAAGTAGCCTCTTAAGGCAATCTACTAGTTCGGCGATTAAGGACCCGGACACCTTCAAACGCGCCCGGAGTAAACGGCAACAAGACCGCCTGGCACGTTCCGAGCTCGCATAGCAATGCGGTCCCCACCCCGGTCCCAGCCAAACGGCAAAATCCGTGCCACGCGTACATAATTACGCATTAAAAATACCATGGGCACAGGTGGGGAGGGGGACACGACTACGGCACGCCCCAAGACACGGATCAACCGCACTAGGGGATTCCCACTCTGTTATTTTTCTCTTTCAGGACTTTAATCTCTGGAAATCCTATCCAGCAGTATGATTGCCAGACACATGATGCAGCAACCAAGGAGGCAGAAAGCTCCATCGCACCGCGGAACTCCCAGGTGGATTACGATAACGAGTGAAATACTTGCTTTAATACCATTCCTCATATTGCCCTTGGAAGGGACATGTCAAATAGTCCTACTTTTTCCTTATCACACTACTTGTATCATTCAGCTTTAACGCACCTTTTTGAATAAACAATGCATAGCACTATGACTATTATTGCATTCTTCTTATATATATATATATATATATATATATATATATATATATATATATATATATATATATATATATATATATGTTCATTCATGACATCCAGCACCTGTACACTCTAGTACGACCAATACACTAGGGGCTTAAGCATACCCAATAACACGGCGTGAGAAGTCCGAACACTTTCGACAGTGCGGCACCCCAAACTTATAGCACTATATGCATCAGCGCCGAATCATGTCTTGGGTCAATAGTTGGGTTTACCCGGCTCCCATGTTTTGGTACCTTACGTTCCGCTATATCGGCTAAGGTAGCACTAGGAGAACTACTACGATTGTGCCCCGGTTTTGCTGTGCTAAGCACCTTAGTAGAGAAAGCTAAAACTGACTGTCATGATAAGGCGAGAGACTGGTCGTTGTTCGAGAGGTTTCGAGTCCCTAAAGACTTATGCCGCTTAGAGCGAGGAGTCGGCTTTGTCTGGCTTAAGGCGTGTATAGCGCCCCGAATTCGGCCTTCCGAATACTAGGGGCTTCGCAAAAATTTAAATTTATAGAATTCTATGGCTAAGTGAGAGTGATAAAGCATTATAGTCCGATTACCTTGTTCGTTGTGCTGAGCACCTCCCTCGAAGGACCCAAAAATGGGAACAAGAGTGCTCAGGTTTATCCCGAACACCCCAGCACTCGTGGCATGGGGGCAGAAGCCGACGACTAGCCATCTCTCAGATTTGATAAACAGCCGAACATAAGGTAATATTTTAAATTCAAACAAGCATTGCATAGCGCATATGAATTTTTTTTTCATAATACAGGATCACACGAGCAAGTTCATTCAAATACTACATCTTTCGCACACTCATCCGCTACAAGACGGGCACCCTTCAAGACACCCTCATAATACATCTCGGGGTGGCGATGCTCCTTGCCCTGCAGCGGCCCCTCCTTCACCAGCTTCACGGCATTCATCTTGGCCCAGTGCACCTTCGCACGGGCCAAAGCCCGGCGTGCACCTTCGGCGCAGACAGACCGCTTGATGACTTCCAGCCGTTGGCAGGCATCCACAAGCCGCCTCACCAGGCCGAAGTAGCTGTTGGGAATGGCATCGCCAGGCCACATCCGGACTATAAAGCCCTTCATGGCCTATTCTGCCGCCTTGTGCAGCTCAACCAGTTGCTTCAGCTGGTCGCTCATAGGCATCGGGTGTTCGGTCCAAGTATACTGAGACCAGAACAGCTTCTCCATCGAGCTTCCCTCCTCGGCCTGGTTAAACTTTGCGGCATCTGACACGCTGCGGGGCAAATCTACGAATGCTCTTGGAGAGCTCTGGACTCGGGTAAGTAACAAGTAATTTACTTTCACATGCTTGCTTTGCATATTGAATGCCTTACCCGCCGCTATCTTCTTCATCGCCTCAATCTCCTGGAGGGCCTTGTGGGCTTCAGCCTTGGCATTCTTTGCGCTCTCAAGGGCCGCGGCAAGCTCAGACTCTCGCGTCTTCGAGTCAAGCTCCAACGCCTCGTGCTTCGTCACGAGAGCTTGGAGCTCTTGCTGCACCTCGCCCACCCGTGCCTCTTGCTTTTCCCGCTTGGTGCGCTCCTGGGCCGCTTTGTTTTTGGCCTCGGAGAGCGCTTGCTTCAGGGTCGCCACTTCGGTCGTGGCCCCTGGCAAATTCATGATGATCCTGTCATTTTGCAATCGCATCTTTATATATATATATATATATAGACTAGGTATTACTTACCTTTGTTATCCTCGAGCTGCCTCTTAGCAAGGCCGAGCTCTTTCTCGGACCCCTCGAGGTCCTGCTTCAGTGCGGCGACCTCCACAGTGAGTGCAACAGAGGCCAACAACGAAGCCTGCATACGCATATAGACATACTTATGTTAGACTCCTGCGGATATTATTTGATCCTCTATTCCTCTTTTCTTTGTGAACACCAAACAGAGCATCAAGGGCTATTGTCTATGTGGTAATATTTTTCCTATATTTTAAATACTTACCTCAAAGCCTGTTAGAAGGCTGGCACAGGCTTCAGTCAGTCCGCTCTTGGCGGACTTAACCTTCTTGATCACCACACTCATAATAGTGCGGTGCTCTTCGTCGATGGAAGCGCCGCGAAGCACTCCCAGCAGGTTATCCGGTGCCTCTGGATGGACAGAGGTCACCGGCACGGGCGTCTTACCCCTTATGGAAGGGGGCCGCCTGCCCGAGTCCGGAACCACTGGAGGTTCCGGCGCGGTGTTCGGCTGAGAGCCGAGCTTGGAGCCCCTGGGAGCCTTGCTCCCTTTGCTCCTGGAGTCCAGAAGGTCGCCTTGAGGCACCTCCGGGACTGTCTCCCCCAGGCTCGGTGCCCCTTGAGACAACACCTCGGCATTGTCCATAGGGCAAGGGGAGGAGGCGGTCGGAAGTGGATCGCTATCCATATCCAATGAATCCAAGGAGACGTCCGACGAGGATACGTCGATACGGGCTTGGGGTGGTCTGCATAATCATATACGGCGTTAGGAGAAGTAGTGCGACAAAGGAATGAGATGAGTTACTCTGGTATCCAAATACTTACGACTTCGCCAGGGGCTTGGCCCTGAGCAGCCACTCGTCTTCGCCTTCGGCGGCGGTGGTGGAGTAGTCCAGAAGGAGAGTCCTTCCTTTCTTGGACCCTTCGGCCTCCCCGGTGGGGGCGACCTTCCTTTTCTTGTCTCCCCCGGCTGGAGGGGGAGCATCTTCATCTTCCTCCTCCTCATCTTCATGGGAGGAGTGCATCGCGGAGTTATCGGACGATCAGTCCGATACCACCTGGTGCCGTGAACTCTTTCGGGTTCCCTTGGCCTTCTTCTTGGTCTTCTCAGGCACCTTATAAGGAGCTGGAGTCAGCATCTCCGTCAGGAGAGCGCCCGCAGTGTCTTCGGTAGAGGGGCCGGACAGTCGATCTGCTCTGATGCCTCCACCCAGTCCTGTTAAACGCATGAGAGCTCAAACCCCGCATAGGTTTAAGCTATGGGAAATAAATATCCTGCCAAATGTACAGAACTTACCGGATTCGTAGGGCGCTTCGCGCTTATCCCGCGGTCCTCGGTAGAGACGGAGGGACCTCGGCGCCCTTTAACAGCACCCTCCAGACATCTTTGTGCATCATGTCGAAGAGCTCGCTTAGAGTCTAGTGCAGGGCCGGGTCGAACTCCCATAAGTTGAAATCCCGTTGCTGACATGGGAGGATCCGGCGGAAGAGTATGACATGGACTATGTTGACAAGCTTAAGTTTCTCGCTTGTCATGTTCTGGATACATTTCTGGAGTCCGTCCAGCTCCACCGATGAACCCCAGGACAGGCCCTTCTCCTTCCAGGAAGTGAGCCGCCTGGGGATTCCGGATCAAAACTCGGAGGCCGCCGCCCAGTTGGTGTCGCGCGGCTCGGTGATGTAGAACCACCTCGACTGCCACCCCTTTATGGTCTCCACGAAGGAGCCCTCGAGCCATGTAATGTTGGGCATCTTGCCCACCATGGCTCCGCCGCATTCCGCCTGTTGGCCACCCACCACCTTCGGCTTGATATTGAAGGTCTTCAGCCACAGGCCGAAGTGGGGCCGGATGCGGAGGAAGGCCTCGCACACGACGATGAACGCCGAGATGTTGAGGATGAAGTTCGGGGCCAGATCATGAAAGTCCAGCCCATAGTAGAACATGAGGCCGCGGACAAATGGATGAAAGGGAAACCCCAGTCCACGGACGAAGTGGTGGAGGAAGACCACCCTCTCGTGGGGTTCTAGGGTAGGGATGACCTGCCCCGCGGCTGGCAGCCGGTGCGCGATATCCGCGGCTAAGTATCCGGATCAGCGTAACTTTTTGATTTGCCCCTCCATGACGAAGGAGGCCTTCCACTTGCCTCCCGCTCCGGACATGTTTGGAGAGAGTTGAGGAGGACGATGCGGACTTGGGCGTTGGAGCTCGAGTGCGCAAGAATGGATGAGCAAGGAGGAAGAAGGCGTGGGTAGAAAAAGCTTAGATCTTATCCCTTTATAAGGGCGGACTAAACTATGCGCCTCCACTATCCTAGTAAAACTTGCTTGTCCACCAAGCGCCATAATTGATGGCGTGGTTGGGTTACCCACGTCCGTATTGATGATAATCCCGTAATAAGGGGAACACGATCTCTGCTTTGACAAGACGTGTCAAGAAACCGCCTCACGTTATGTGCGGGGCCGGTTAAAGAAAAACGGTTCAAATAATTACCAGGCCGTGGCATGATGTCATGCTGCCAAAACGTGTCAGCAAATTAGATTTGTGGAAATATTATTCTCTCTACGGTGGTATGTGGAACTTATTTTGCAGGGTCGGACACTATCCTTGTATTCAAACTCTTCTGTGGTGTATTCGGAGAAGGAACCCGCCTTGCAATGCCGAAGACAACACTGCGCGTCGGTCTCATCATCATTGAAGCCTGGTTCAGGGGCTACTGAGGGAGTCCTGGATTAGGGGGTCTCCAAACAGCCGGACTATATCCTTTGGCCAGACTGTTGGACTATGAAGATACAAGATTGAAGAGTTCGTCCCGTGTCCGGATGGGACTCTACTTGGCGTGGAAGGCAAGCTAGGCAATACGGATATGTATATCTCCTCCTTTGTAACCGACCTTGTGTAACCCTATCCCCCTCCGGTGTCTATATAAACCAGAGGGTTTTAGTCCGTAGGACAACATACAATCATACCATAGGCTAGCTTCTAGGGTTTAGCCTCTCTGATCTCATGGTAGATCAACTCTTGTACTAATCATATTATCAAGAACAATCAAGCAGGACGTAGGGTTTTACCTCCATCAAGAGGGCCCGAACCTAGGTAAAACATCATGTCCCCTGCCTCCTGTTACCATCTGCCTTAGACGCACAGTTCGGGACCCCCTACCCGAGATCCGACGGTTTTGACACCGACAACTTGCCTTCTCAAAGCAGCCACGTACTTGACCCGGCCACAGACCGCAGAGCGGCTGTTCGGCTGGCAAGACGACAGCTAAGGGAAGGCAGCAAAGGAAAAAAGCCAAAAGAGCAGAAGGAGAAAGACAAGTCGTGAATCGGCAAAAGTAATTTACTTAAAGGCTCATGGCCGACATTCAACGACGTTTGAATACACCCCCACTGGGTGGAACTGCGGAACTTAAACATATTGTTCAAAAGATTACAAGACAGGAAAAAAAGGATAGCTTGGCCGCCTAGGCCAAGAGAGCAGCAGCCGGATCGGAGGGGTCAGCGGAGATGGAAGCTCCGGGTGGGGGAGAGGCCACTTGGGTGGTCTTGGCCTGATCGGCTCCAGCAGCAGTCGGCTCATCGGTGTGTCGCCTGTTGGTCGAAGCCTGGTCATGCTGAGGCCAACGCTCATCTTCACCATCCGGCGCGTCGTCTTCATCGTCCTCATCCTCCTCTTCCTCGCGTTCATTGCTGTAAGCGATCACCTCCACCGGCTACTCGCCCTCCTTTAGGTTCAGCCTGAACCAGTTGGGTGGCGCCTCCTCGCCCTACTCGGTCAGCTCCGGGAGGAAGACGCTGGTGTCCGTATACTCAGCATCGTCATGGCACGGCGATAGAGGTCGGGCGCCACCACCGCCAGCTCTTCGGTAGCCTCAGCTTGGAGGGTGGAAAGCTCATCTAAGTTTAGACCAGGGTACCACCCCTTGACGAATTCCAGGGCCCGTCTTGCGCCTGCCCGGGCTGCAGAGCATTTCCACGCCTCAAGACGGTCGACGGCCACCTCCAACCAGTGAGAGGTCTGGCTGGGGGTGTGCAGGGCTAGAGTGCCTGGCCAGAGGATGGAGACCACCTGGGCCCCGGTGCACTGCAGACGGCGAAGCGGCCGATGCGCCGGTTGGAGAAGAGCTTGGATGCCAAAGAGCTGTTCGGCAAGGGTCCGCGGGGCATTGGGAGCGATTTCCGCGCCAGCCAGCCTTCGCTCCTCGCGGCAAGCCTCGACGGCCTGGCCTACGGCAACGACATGACCAGGAAAGTATTCTGCGCAAAAAGAAAAAACAAGCATAAAGTCAGAGGCCGGCTTGTAAGACAAGTCGGCAGACAGAAGAAGGGAAAAAACAACTTACCATCGAATATGTCCTCGATCTCACCGTAGCCATCGGTCGGAGCCTTCTCCTTGTCCACCCACTTCGAGCGCTCAGTCTCGAATTCGGCTTCAATTGCCTCCTGCGCTTCCTTGAGCTTGTCGAGCTCCGCCTTGTGCTTATCCGCCTGGTCAGAAAGCTTGTTGGCCAGGCGATCACGCTCCAGCTCCTCCTTGCTGCGCTCCTCCTCCTTGGTGCGCAACGCGGTCTAGGCCTCGCCCAGCTGTTGCTGCAAGGCAACATTGGCTCCTGCAGAAAGCAAAGAAGAGCAGATGGTCAAGAAAAAATCAAAGGAAAAGCGTAGCTGCCGGAATATCCTGTCCGACTGCTCAGCAGTCGGGCCGAATCTTGGGGGCTACACCCCGCAGGTGTGCTGGCGCGCCCCCCGCGTGAGCAAGAAACGAGGTACTCACTCCGGCTCTCGGCCAGCTCATGATTCCGCCGGGCCAGCTCCCGGACCTGGGAGTTGTGGGTAGCCGCGCGGATATTATGATAGTCTTGCATTGGAAACGATAAAAGGAAGAAGGTTAGCAATCGGAACCCGCCTTTAAGTTCCAAGTCGCCTGCTTAGCAGCTGGCCCGAAACTCGGGGGCTACACCCAGTGGGTGCGCTGGCACGCTCCCACGGAAGACATTCATAGAAGGTTTTAAAAAAATATTACAAGAGTCAAGTAAGCGGTCAGCAGACGTACCCAGATGGCCGCGCGCATCGACACAAATACCTTCGTGTACTGCTAAAGGGCTTCACCCTAGGCTTGGAGCTGGGCCTGGATATCTTGCGATGTCTTGTTCAGCACGCCAGATGCGCCTCCTAGCGTCCACTCTGGTGGAACGGCACTGGTGGGTTCTACTTCTAGGGCCGACGAGCTCAAGGCCTCGATCATCTATGGCCGTGGCACCGACATTGCCTTCGCCGCATGCTGGCGCGTCAGAGTATGGGCCGCGGGGGTAGATCCTACCAATAGCTCGGCGCCGGCTGGTGGCTCCTGCTGTGCATTTGGCTGATAGCTTTGTGACGGGACAGCCGGTGCAGGCTGAGGTGCCTCCGCCCTCAGCATGACGTCGCCACCATCTTCGCTCCCATGGGCGTCTAGTCATCGCCGGCTCCTCCAGCCGGCACCTGGACCTCTGGCGTCGGTAAAGCGGCGTGCAGAGGGATGACAAGTTGTGGTGCCTGGCTGTGCGTGGCCTTTTCCGCCCGGGCCTTGGCGATCGCCTTCGCCCGCACCCTGGCTGCAGCATCAGTCTGGGCCTTGGCGGTTGCATCAGCTTCTTTTCGCGTTGCCTTGGCCGCTGCTGCCTTCTGTCGCTCCGCCTCCTCCCGCTCTTCACACGCCTCCTGTGTGTTCCGCTTCATCGCCGCCTAGAGCTCGGTGAGCGGGTCCATGCGGAGGGTCTTGGCCAAGCTTTCCGTCCCCCCGACGATGGAGGCGGAGGCCAACCGCTCAAGAGAGAGCGGGGTTCTGCTCAAACAAGACAAACTTAGAAGGAGTTTTGCAAAGGATGTTCAAAAGAAAATTCGCTAGAAAAGAGGCAAAAGAAACTCGGTGGGGGTTGAGCACTTACGCGGACACCACTGGGGCTGCTTCGCAGCCCTTTGAAATTGGGCCACCTTCGTGGCGGCCTCTCGCCACTTGGTTGTGGCAGTCGGATTCTTTGGCTTCTTGGGCCGGCTGTCGAAAAGTGGCACGACGGCCCGATGCTTCTGCGCACCACCTGGCGCACCTGACGAGCTCGCGCCCGCCTTATCAGCTCCACGGGGACGGCACGCTTCGAGCTCCTCGTCTGGCCACGTCTCGACGCCGCCTCCCCCGGACCCGCCTGCTGCACCGCCACTGCTTGTGGCGTCGTCCTCCAAGGCGGTCGCTCCCAAATCAGTGTCGTCCACGTCGCTCCTGGACCTATCTGGCAGGTACTCCTGGCTCTCCTCCAGGGCGTCAGCCACCTGCTGGGACAAAAGAATCTGCACAAGTGGCCAGCTGATCAGCCAGCGAAAGCAGAACCCGGCACAAGAGATAGAAGGAAAGAGAAAGAGAAAGACGTATGGCAGGCGGAGGATTGGCTCGGGACTAAGGCCGCTTGCCGAACTGCCACTCCCCCCCAAGAGCTTGCAGTTCGAGATGTAGTTGACCAGAAGGGCCACCTCCACATCTGGGATCTCCTTCGTGCACATCCAGCACGGGTCCCAGTGCCCACTCATCTGGCTGATCAGATGAGCCCGACTTTGAAGAGGGAGAACCCGACGCGCCACGAAGGCGGTTAGCAGGTCCGAGGCCTGGAGGCCTTCCGACACCACCATCTCCTCAAGCCGGGCGATGGTGGCTGCGGAGGTGGCTAACAGCTTCTTCGGCTTGAACGTCCAGTTGTGGCGTGGCTCAGCCGGTGGGCTGGCTTGATAGGCCGGCAGGTTGACGAAGTCGTATTCCGGGTGCACGTTCTTCACGTAGAAGTAGGATTTTTGCCACAGCTTGACATACTGCATCAAGCTGATGGCTGGGAAGGAGTTGCCGGTTCCCGGGCGCCTTACCGTGATGAAGGTGCCTCATTGGGCCACCTCGTTCTTGGCCGCGGTTCCGAGCTTGGTGTAGAAGAACTCCCCCACAACTCGATGGTGGGGGAATGCCAAGATATCCCTCACAGAGGGTGACGAACGCTGACAGCAGTACCACTGTATTCGGCGTCAGGTGGTGCGGCTAGAGGTGGTAGAAGCGGAGGAAGGAGCACAAGAAGTCGCTCGCCGGCAAGCCGAGGCCGCGGATGATGTGGGGGCGGAAGACGACCCGCTCACCTTCCCGCGGCACCGGCGAGATCTCCGTCTCGGGCAGGGGACGCGCGCCTCCAAACACCACGTCTGGCAGAGGAATGTGATGTGGTCCTCATGGATGTTGGAGCTGTCCCAAGCCCCGCTAGCGCCATGAGGATTTGCGCACGGCGCGCGACGACGATGAGTTGGCAAGCCTACGGCGAAGTAGCGACGCTGCAGGAAGGATGCACTGGACAGGGTTCACTGCTGTAGCACTCAGGCAAAAGGGAGGGGTGCGGCGGCAGCAGCAAGTAGAGAAAGGAGGAAGAAGGGGGAGGGCACGCATGCGTCTACCACTTCCCTCCTCCCCCTACTTATAGCCCGAGACGGCGAAGCCGAGGGGGCGAGAACGTGGGGGTCATGTGATTAACTGCGCCCATGACCCCACGACCCTGTGTTTATTGCATAGTAACTGCGTCAAATTACTGCGCCTTGGAATAGCAACCGATTGCCTCGGCAGCACCGGATCTGCGCGCGTGCCGAGGCCGGATAGTGGCGGGCCCAGCCTGCAGCGACGTCCCGTCATGAACATGGTATGGCAGGAAGGCCCAGAATGCTGGCGCCGCGTGGTGCACGGGCAGCAGGCGGCCGGCCTGGTGCCTGGCTAGAGCGCCATCCGGCTCCTACCAGCCGGCGCTTCGGAAGCCGGGCAAAGCCAGACCGCGAGATCACTCAGGGTAGGAACCTGCTGAGGCATCTCACCTTCCCAGCAGTGGCGCCCCACCAGCTTCGGGGACTACTGCAGAGTAAATGACTACGGCTAGCCTCATCAGCGTACCATGGTGTTTCAAGACATCGGGACTGGCTGCGCCCCTCAAGCCTCGAACACAACGAGCCGCCTCCTCAAGGCCAGCTGGTCCAAACGACCGACTGCTCGAGAGTGGTGGCCCTCCAGAAGATGGCCCCGCGGCGGGCCGACTCCTAGCAGGCGGCCACCGGACGCCCTCAAAGTTTGCACCATGTCGTGACGATGAGACAGGGCGTGGCTACAGCGATGCCTGCCCCCCCCCCCCGAATCCAGGAATAAGCGAGGCTACAGTGCGACGTACAGGGCGGACACCCCTCATCCGGCGCAACACTATTTCCACGCCTCCCGTGACATCACCCATGACAGAGAAGGCCATGCTCCCACTACAATCTATCGGTACGGCCCAGACGGCGGGCCCTACCTGTCGGTGAGAAGCCGGAAGACGGCGGGATCCGCTAGCCGGTAGGTGGAATGCTGGCTCCCAGCAGCCGGCCTTCCCCCTTTTCTCAGAGTTTGTGCACCATTAATCAGAAGGGACGTGGAATGGCTACAGTGAGGGCGCGCCAGGCGGCGGGTACTGTAGCCATGCTCCCCCGACAAAGCTCACTTCATCAGCAACCTCGCTACAGTAATGAGCAGCCGGCAGGACCCGTAGACAGCGGGCGCGGCTTGTCGGCGAAGTACAAGACAACCAGCGGGGCCCACCAGGCGGCGGGCCCCAGCAGTCAGTGGAGAAGCCGGCGCCCACAAGACACTGACAGCCGGGTCCTACACCCGGCCAGATTACCATTTGACCCCTGGGGGGTTGGCCTATATAAACCCCCAGGGCACCCATGCAAAAGGGTTCAGCCACACAGAAACTTAGCACACACACACATAGAGGGAGTAAGCTAGGGGCTAGTCGCGCTCTTCTTTCCCTCTAGAGAAACAACTCAAGGAGCAAGCTTGTAGCCATCATTGTTGCTTGAGTGATTATGCGGAGACCCAGCAGAGCAGGAGTACGGGTGTTATCTCCTAGCAGAGCCTCGAACTTGGGTAAGCTTCGTCGGCGGGCATGTTTGCGCCTTATCCCATTTCCTGGCACCGACAACGTATTATTAGCCCCCTCCATGATAAGCCATGCATTGGCATATGTCGCGCGACACCCCCGACAGCCAACTCACACGGTGGCTCACAACTCGTAGTGTACTGCGAGCCGCCGCCAGCCCCAGACGCACACACCCACACACACACCGCGAATCCACCGTAACTACGATGCATGTTAATTTAATTATCCTACAGTGAACATACATGTTACCAAAGGAGGTGCGTTTTCATTTCAAAAAATTCACAGAGATTATTAAGATGTTTTAGTACATTGATTGATAGATTTTCTATGGGTATAATGTGAAAAAAATCAAATTTGAGCCACATGCACACGTGACAGTGGACCTAAATGGATTGCAAAATCACATGTGTCTCACTGGTGCACGTTTACTCCCCGTGCAACAAATTTCAAACATTGAGAATCTTGATTTTTAAATTCTAGTACATCCAAAACTTATTTGAAGTTCATGAATCTTATCGTGTTGTCATATGGACACCAATACAAAGTGGCATTGTACTTTTTATTTGTCAAATTTAAGACCAGTTTTGATGTAATCTTTATTTAATTACAGACGGGAGATTATTAATAATTGGGAACCAATATCCCAAACGGATTATTTATTTGAACAGTGAGAGTTAGACCAACAATGGGTACGTGACATGCTTCAGTTAAGCAATAAAGCGGCAACATTAATCATCCAAATAGAAAAACAATATACATGCCGCCGCACGACCCGTGTGGCGTGCAAGCAGGCGTGAGTTTACGGGACGCATGCTAGCAGTCCACCATGTAGGCAGACGGGGAGGCGTGTATGCAGGTGTGTGAATTGATGGAGGCGTGCTCGCTGCGCAGTGTCATCAGGATGTGTGCGAGTAGCTGTGTGAAACTTTGGTAGGCATGCCAGCAGTCTGGTGCGCAGGCTCACCGGGAGGGGAGCCATCAGTTTGACCGTTGCCCGCCTCTCTCCCACTACTCCATATTAATGGTGCGCCCGAGCGGCCGCACCCCCCATCCTCGCTACATACACACAATCCTCTCTCTCCGCTTGCAACCTCGACGCCGCTCTCAGTCCTCAAAGTCGTCAGTGTATGAGGATATCGCCGAAGCGCCCCATCGGAGGGAGTGGCGACGCCGGAGCTGCTAAAGCACCGGAGCACGACGTGGAGATGGAGACAGAGGTTGCCGTCACCGCCAGCGAGTTATCGCTGCACACTGACGTCTTCGAGCTTCCACAGCGGAGGCGGAGTTCCACACCGACTCCGACGACCACTCCGGCGATGACTCCGATGACCACTCTGGCGACGACTCTGATGATGACGGACAGCTGGTTAGTCATCTATACCCATTTATGTGTCAAATAGATCATAGGGTTTCTCTGGTTACTCCTGCCTCCCCCTTTTTGGAATAGAAATCCTATGGTTATGTTCTCCCAATCCATGAAATCTGAGTAAGTTTCATTAGATCCGTGTAGTGTATTGATTCATTTAATGGTATAGGTGATAAGTGATTAGTTGTTTCATCTGTGCAAATGATTTCTGCTAGTAATCTGACTAGGGTTAGTGTTCGTGCTAATAATTCCTAGCCAGGACTTGACAATTGATTTTGAATGACCTACATATGTTTGTGCCATTATTTTCTTCAAGATTGGTCTATACATAGACGACTGTGCTTAAAAATCAAACCATAATATCTGAATATGTATAAATAAATAGCCATAAATTCCTAATCCTACTTCATGGCATGGAACCAGTAATTTGATGCCAAATTTGTTTTACTATATGTATAGGTGCTGTCTGACGATGTGGATAACGAGGATGAAGATGCCCAGAGGAGGTACAAGAGGCGAATCCTGAGGGAGCTTTATGCGGGAATACATAATATGTGTATTAGGACCTGGAACGACAGCTATGGATGCCCATTTTGCAACCATAAGATTCATGACGCGTATCTAAGTGTTCTTGCACATGCAAGAGGACGGGCCGTTGGCTCCTTCAAGCAGAAGTATTCTCCCAGGGTGGCGCATGGCGCGTACGCCGAGTACCTGGAGAAGCTTCAGGATTGTGCTGGCCACATGTGAGATGAGATGTTGGATGGATCGAACTATGTACGCTTGAGTATGGTTAATGACGGTTGAACTATGTACTTATGGTTGAACTATGCTTATGTACATGTACGCTTATTATCTATGTCTGAGCATGTTAAATATTTCGCCAAATTTTGGTAAAAATTACAACGGGGGACCAATAGACCAGGACAGAGGTAGTACGTCAATCACACACTGTTACCAGAATTGGAACCATGTGCAATGACTATCATTTTGCGTGCTGCGTCAATCACGCACGGTTCACTCTCGCAAACCGTCGCCCCAAAAATTCTTTGTGGGACAGAAAACCCTCACCACCCAATTCAAAAAAGAAAAAAGAAAACCCTCACCCAGCCTGCCACCCACCTCGACCCCTCTGGTACATTCCCCATTCACACCTCCACAAGCTCCTTCGTGTCAATGCCATGGCACCGCCTATCTCGGCGATAAACACTTAGCTCGACACCTACTGCCGCCAGGCTGCCGGCAAAGCCCACTACATTTTGCCACTTCTGCTTGGCGACGCCTATTGCCATCGACTTTCCCGACGGCTCGCGGTCGAGCCAGCTCCGCTCGGTTGGGGAATCTGCCGTACTAAGGGTTCTTTCTCATGGACGACAAGGTAACTAATTTAACGAGATATTATCTCATCTCTTATCCCAGTTCATTTGCCTCCTTTAATCACCCGACGGAAATCGCCGTGAATTCATTTTTATTCGAGCTGATTTGAGGGTTTTCTTTCATTCATAGAATGTACAATGTGCTGATACTTCAGGACTTGGCGACCGCCGCCAAAGATTCCATCTCATTGTACCACATAACTTGAGGACGCGCGCGGTATGTTCAATCTCACCCGAAATCGGTTGGCATTGCCTACTTTCCTGAACGTATTCTAAATATTGCTACATTTGGATAAAAGGTGCCACATGCTCCATATACATCAAAGGGGATTTTCCCCTCTTCTTTCTACATTAGGCAAATTAATGATGTATTGTTCTTTCGAGTACTCTCATATTTCCATGACATCATGTTTACCCTATCTGTTTAATTGTAGACTTTTGTCCTTCGATTTCAACTGCTGTACAGTTCTTTCAATTTGGGCCCACATTTGCATGTTCCCATATTTACATTAACAACCCTACCATTTTCTGCAGGACATCCCTCGCTATGCAACAGATTATGTAGTGCATAATTTTTCCCTTTACATACATTAAGGCTCCACGAATGTCATACTGCGCACAAACCACGGATTTACAATTGTTTCTACTCTAAGACTTGATGAACGTGGTGACTCCTATTTTGGCACTGGCTTTTGGAATGAAATTGCAAAGTTTTATGTACTGAAAGCTGGCACCAAAATTGCACTGCACATAGAAGGGCCTGGTCATGAGATATATGCTAATTTCCCGACAAAATCATCCGTCCAGACTTTGTTCGAAGTATTTTTCCTTTTCAACTATCTGCATATGTTGACTTACCCAGCAATGTCAAATGAATTGTGTAGTATTTAAGCAACTAATTGCTATTCCCTTATCTTACTATATTCCTACCTAATAACTTCTAGTTACCAATACACTTTTCTATTGCCCTGTTTTAACTAAATATTCCCTGTACTCCCATTTCTATCAGAAAGCGCTGCTGACAAGGAGACTACGGAGGTGGAGAATGGGGCCGCCAACAAGTGGAGGCGGGGTGAACTAGAACCGCAATCGACTCCAGCAGGCCTAGACTTAATCAGCAACCTCCCCGATGATATGTTGAGAGTCATCATCTCCCTCCTCCCAATCAAATATGGGGTTTGGACAACCCTCCTTTCACAGCGGTGGCGCCCCGTATGGAACTCCAGCCCTCTCGACCTCATCGACACCCACGAGCTCTGCCATGGCTATCGCAAAAGCTTGGATGCGTTCTCCAAGATCCTCGGCAGTCACCTTGGCCAAACCAAAGGCCTTAGAATGGGCAAGTTCTGTTCCAATGGCAAGGACCGAGCCAAGCTTGACGAATGGTTCCGATCCCCTGCCCTAGACCAGCTCGAGGAGCTCACTTTTGATGATGGGCATATGTGGTCGCTGCCAACGTACGCACTCCGCCTCGCACCCACGCTGCGCGTCGCCAAGTTCAGGAACTTCCATTTCCCGCCCCTTAATGACGCACCCACTCTTATTCTACCAGGACTGAAGCACCTCGAGATCGACGCCATTTTCCTCTCAAAGGGTGACATGGAGCGCCTGCTCCGTGGCTGTACTGCACTTGACTACCTTCGTCTTCAGGCAATCAATGGGTTGAGTACCTTCCACATCACCTCCATGACTCTTCGGACTATTTATGTGTGTTGCTAGTGCGGCAGGAAGACATCACAAAAGGTGGACCACGGTATGGTCATCTAGGACGCACCTGCACTTGAGAGATTACTTGTAGAGAGAAGTGCATATTACACCCCCAACTCTAGCCCTAGTCTAATATACACCCCCAACTCCAATACCGTCTAATATACACCCCAACTCTCAAAACTGGCCATAATTCAACCCTCCCCTCCCAGTTGACCAGTTTTGATCCAGTTTGACCGGTTTTGACTGAGTGAACAGTAAAAATAAAATTTTAAAAACCATAAATACTTTTTTTGAAAAAATTCAAAAATGTTCCAAGTTTTTTGCACCGCGTGAACAGTAAATTAAAAAAAATCACCTTTTCAGCATGTTTGGACACCTGAGTAAATTCGAGATGTCCGTAAATTCGATTTTTTTTTCAAAATTTTAGCTTGGTGAACAGTAAAATCGATTTTTTTAAAAAAACCCTTTTTTGCATGGATGATGTTTTAGCGCATGGTGAATTTTTTGGATTTTTCCCGAATTACTATTCACCATGCTAAAAATTTTGAATTTTTTCGAATTTACGGACATCTCAAATTTACTCAGGTCTCCAAACATGCTGAAAAGCTGATTTTTTTGAATTTACTGTTCACGCGGTGAAAAAACTTGGAACTTTTTGAATTTTGTCAAAAAAATAATTTTTTTGTTTTTTGAATTTTTATTTTACTGCTCACTCAGTCAAAACCGGTCAAACTGGGTCAAAACCGGTCAACGGGGAGGGGAGGGTTGAATTCTAGCCGGTTTTGAGAGTTGGGGGTGTATTTTAGACGGTATTGGAGTTGAGGGGTGTATATTAGACTAGGGCTAGAGTTGGGGGGTGTAATATGCACTTCTCTCTTGTAGTTGATCAAGAAGGTCCAATAAGAATCAATGTCATTTCTGTGCCGAAATTGACACTGGTGGGCTACTCGTCTGACAAATACTCCGAACTTGTTATTGGATCCACACCCGTTCAGGTACAACAGCCGCCTTCTACCTCTCCTTCTACAAACTAACATTATTTCTAATTTTGAAGATGTTTGTTCGTCTGTCATTCAGAAAATGATTCCGACAAGCTTGACCGTGTAACTGCACACAGTGAAGGTCTTGGCACTAGAATCTATCGGGCCCGACCTGGAGCAAGTTGTCAGTTTCCTGAGATGCTTTCCGTGCCTGGAGAAGCTATATATCGAGGTGATGTTCCTTTCGTGTTAAATGTTAACCATAAGGGAGTTCAATTTGTGACACCTTTTTCCAAGTTTACAATGACAATGTACTACGAGTTCTAAAGGTTCTTTTGGAGGATTTCAGTACATACATGCCCCCCCATATTGGTTGCTTGATCCATATGGTTACAATCAATAAGCATTTCTCCTTTGGATTATTCTGTACTAGTTTTCTTAGGGAACTTTTCATCCACTCCAACCTCTTGTGAAGAGGGCTACATTTTTCTAGAATGTAATCAAATGCCCATGTTAATCATGTCAGATCGAAGATGGCATGTTAGTGCATTTTACAAATCTTGCAAACCAAATAGCTAGGCATGTAGTAATGCTCAAAACTGCATGTAGGCACTAACACGTTTTCTTCTTTTGCATATAAGATTAGGCCCAGTGGTGGATAATGTGATACAATATAACAATCACGTCGAATGCCTAGATCTGCATCTCTGATAAATTACTTTGAACTCCTATTGAGGGACCTTACCGAAGATTATATTCGCCAGGTTCTTTGTTCTTAGAGCAAGGGTGCTGAAGGAAATGAGGTTTGCCCTACATTTATTTCGCAAAAATGAATGATATGTTGATCAGCGCCGGCGCCCGCGGCAGAATGGAGTAGGCTCCAAAAATACTGAATTTCATTTTGGAACTTCAGATGACAGAGTAATCGGAAGTCATCGGGTCAACCCCATACATGACTTCTCAGTGGCTAACCCCTTTGCAAAAATTGTGAGGTTTCGAAGCCAGACTTAGAAGCGGTGATATTAGTTTGAACCTCTCTGATATCCATGTTCAGCGCATCAGTGCGAGCATTTGCAGCTAAAGAGCTGAATTTCATTTCTAATATCAGTTTGAAACTTGTAATCTTCGAATTTGAGCCATATACGTCTGGAATTTGAACCTTGTAACATTTCGAGCTTTTGTGGTACAATCATTGAAATGGCATGGTATGAGACTCGTAGATTGCTAGCACTATTTTGACCTTAATATGCAATGGTCTTAGATTTTGTTAACCATTCTCGAATCAGTTTACCTTGTCGATTTCACAGCACACGATTTGTATAGCTAACTTGACTGCGATCTTCGACATTATTGCACACAGTTGGTTTCTTCCACCGTGTGCACTGTAGAGCATAGAATTAATTATTGCACTCGAGTGTCCATCATCACCCTTCTGTGTAACTTTGACCTCATCACCCAAGGGTAAACTTATGACCGAAGTCATTCCACACACTTTGTTTTTACAAAGCTTTTTGCCAATAAACGCCCATGATTTGTCCCTCTTCTAGCCGACGTGTGGCTAAATTAGCCAGACGGGATGCTTGCGCGATAAACAGCGCAGTTGCGCAGGAACAGGCTCTTCGAGCCCACGCCTGGGGTGCGGTGTTGTCAAGCATGCACTAGATTCTGGATTCCTCTGCTATGAACGCCTTGACAAGACATGACGATTATAGGTCGGCCGGCCCCCATTTATTACAGCGGCCATTTAACCTACCCTTGTGTCTCTTCAACCTTTTGATCGCGCCCCACCACTGCAAGAAGCACACCCACCATGATAAATTCTTAGAGGGTATCCTGCACGGCTCCAATGGCGCTCAGACCGGCTGCCGACGACGACAGTGGTTCACCATGTGTGCCGTGGTGGACACCCACAGAAGGTTCATCGACCTCTCGGTGGTGTACACCAATGACCCGGTCTGGGAGGAGCACTGCATCCACATCATGGAGTTGTTGCTTGCCGAGGAGAAGTACAAGGTGGTCGGGTTTGACCTCGAGTACACCCACGCTCGTGCCGAGTCTCGTCCCAAGGTCGTTGTCGCCTAGATGTGCGTGCGCCACCACGTCCTCGTCTACCACTACTGCCTGGCCAAAAGGCCTTGCGAGCGTTTCGCTAGGTTTGTCAACAGCCCCCACTACATGTTAGCTACAGTGGACATCACCAACGATGTAAAGGCGCCCGAGAATTCGGGCATCGCTTGCCAGAATCTTGTTGACATCCAGGGCCAATACAAGATCAGGGGCAGCAAGGAGCATGAGAAGGACTCATTGGTTCACCTCGCCGAGGCCATCATCGACCCCTACTACAGAGACATGAAAGATTCGTGCAACAAGGACAAGCGTGCATGGCACTCGGCCTGGATGGAGAAACACGACAAAGCTCACGTTGTGTACGCGGCCAAGGAGGCGTACACGAGCTACGACATGTACATGCGGATCATTGACATGAGGAAGTCCCTCCTTCCCCAAAACGGCCAGGGATCCTGCCGGAAGCAGAGCAATGGCGAGCGTCGTTAAGACAATAAGTAGATGATTAGATCCTCGTTTCTCCTACTTTAGTATGCATGTAATTTCTTTCTTTGATGTGTGGAAATGTTATGTGTGTAGTCACTTGTGTAATTGTATGCTTAATTTGGTTATGCAATGCTGTCTTTTTAAGTATATATGTTGATGCTCTAGACAGAGCGTAGATGTTGTGCGGACAAACAAAATCACATCGCACACGGACTAAACAATGGAACACGTCGGTGATGTTTTCATCAATCACTCACAATTGTATACCAGCAATCATTTGCTCACAACACACACGGCTTGTTAGCAGTAATCATCTGCGTTATTATCGGTCTTTGCACATGTCTCCGATTACATACCTGTTTGCCTCGTATCACACACATCTTGTTCATTTGAATCATTTCTATTCTCATGTCTCAACGCAAACAATTCATCCGAGTGAACCGCATGCCGTATATCGCACACACCTTTGATCTGGCTAACCGTTTCTTTTGTGTGGCCTAATCACAAACAGTTCATCTGAGTGAACCGTATGCTATGTATCGCACACGCCTTGATCTGGATGCCTGTTTCTTTTGTTCCTCCTCATCGCAAACAGTTGATTGAACTAAACTGTATTCCCTTCTGTCGGTGTCAAAACTGGCGGATCTCGGGTAGGGGGTCCCAAACTATGTGTCTAGGCTGGATGGTAGCAGGAGGCAAGGGACACGAAGTTTTACCCAGGTTCGGGCCCTCTCGATGGAGGTAAAACCCTACGTCCTACTTGATTAATATTGATGATATGGGTAATACAAGAGTAGATCTACCACGAGATCGGAGAAGCTAAACCCTAGAAGCTAGCCTATGGTATGATTGTTGTTGTGTATGTTGTCCTACGGACTAAAACCCTCCGGTTTATATAGACACCGGAGAGGGTTAGGTTTACACAAAGTCGGTTACAATGGTAGGAGATCTATATATCCGTATCGCCAAGCTTGCCTTCCACGCCAAGAAAGTCCCTTTCAGACACGGGACGAAGTCTTCAATCTTGTATCTTCATAGTCCAGGAGTTCGGCTGAAGGTATAGTCCGGCCATCCGGACACCCCCTAATCCAGGACTCCCTCAGTAGCCCCTGAACCAGGCTTCAATGACGACGAGTCCGGCGCGCAGATTGTCTTCGGCATCGCAAGGCGGGTTCCTCCTCCAAGTACTTCATAGAAGATTTTGAACACAAAGATAGTGTCCGGCTCTGCAAAATAAGTTTCCACATATTGCCATATAGAGAATAACATTACACAAATCTAATGTGCCGACGCATTCTGTAGTGTGACACACCACGGCCAAGCCTTTATCCAAGTCATTTTATTTTCCCACCTGAGCGCATCATGCGAGGCGGTTTCCTTGGCACGTCTTGTTAAAGCAGAGATCATGTCCCCTTATTCCGGGATTCTCATCAATACGGGCGTGGGTAACCCAACCGCTTCTAGGACTCCTAGATTATAGGCAAGTCCAAACGGACACGGAGAGGACACTTGATATTCACCCTCTTTATAAAGGGACAAGGCTTTTATTTTTCCCTCCCGTGCTCAATCGAATCCTTCCCCCACCTCAAGCTCAAGCGCCCGAAGTTCAGGTCAGGTGCTCCGAACCTTCAGTCATGTCCGGATCTAGCCTTCAAGGACGATGGGTGCCTTCCTCCGTCACGGAAGAAGACATCAAAAAGTTGAGGGAGGCCAGATATCTGACTGCCGAGATTTTGCATCAGCTGCCTCCCCGAGGGCAGGCCATCCCCACCCCCGAACCCAACGACAACGTCGTGTTCGTCTCCCACTTCCTCCGAGGTCTAGGCCTTGCTCTGGATCCTTTCGTCAGGGGTTTGATGTTTTATTATGGGCTAGACTTCCATGATCTAGCTCCGGATTCCTTTCTTCATATCACGACATTTATTGTCGTGTGCGAGGCCTTCCTCCGGGTTACCCCCACTTTGGCCTATGGCTCAAGACCTTTGAAGTGAAGCCGAAGATGATCGAGGGGCAACATGCAGCGTGTGGAGGTGCCTCAATATGCAAGATGACGGGAGCTCCGTGGCCCAAAGGTTCCATCCCAAAGGTGTCTGAATTGTGGCAACAGGAGTGGTTCTACATCACGGCTCCTAGAAGTGCCAAGTGGGCGGCCGCCCCTATTTTTCGCTCGGGCCCTCCACCACAACTGATGTCATGGATCAGCAGAGGTCTGAGCTGGGGTCTAGCCAAGGACGTGCATATATTGCAAAGCCGCATTCGAGATCTCTTCAATGGAGATTTCAGTTTGGTTGCGGTAATACAAGTTATGCCGGTTCGTCAAGTCCGGCCTTGCAAACGCCGGCCTCTTCGCCTGTGGGAGTTCAATCCCGAGGGACCGCGTGTCATTCAAAATTTTCTCGGCCTGACGCACGAGGAGATGTACAAGTCATTCTTCGGACCTCAGGTGGAGTGTCCGGAAATCACCGAGGACGTGGGCCTGAGTAGTAACCGCGTCGCCGAACAGGTAAGGCATCTTTCGGTCGAACATACTATCTCTCCTTTGTTACGAAGTTATTTCTGAGAGTTTGCTTTTTGACCAGGACTGGCTAACAAAGGCGAAGTTAATTCGGTGTTTGGCCCCCCTCCCTGAGGGTTTGAAAAATCCGGTATTGGAAAAGATGCTCCAGACCACACCTTGCCCGGAGCCCTTGAAGGAAGATACTGTGGAGGATAATGCGGGCGGACGCGGGCCCCCAACGCTGCCCATTCTAACTGAGGGAGCGAGCGTCTCCATGAAGGAAGACGACCAGAAGAGGAAAAGGACTGCGCCCGGGGATTCGGAAGCCGAAGCTTCCAAACGGGAGAAGAAGTCTCCCACAGAGGGTCCTACCTTGGGGGGCGCTGTTGCCGCACAAAGTCCGCGGGGGGATCAATTCTCCCGCAAGTCGTAAGTGACCCGAAATACTTTAATAGTACAGATATGCCATCTTTTTCTTCTGAGAAAATAACCACCGCATATATCTTTGCAGTTCGGGCCTTAGCCCCTCTCAAATGAGCTCGTCTTCGGGGGATCTTCTTCCAGAGATGATGGAGAGCGAAATGCCTCCTCCGGACTCCTCCGCTCCGGAAGCGGGCGACCCTGAAGTGTCGTCGCGGAGGGCCTCTCCGAGTCTGGTGAGGCCAGAAGATTATCCCATTGACACCCGAAGCTCCCAGTGTCCGGCTCCCGAAGAGAGCAGACAAAAGAGTCCGGCACCGTCTAGTGCGTGATCGGATGTTCTGAGGGAGTTGGTGGGGCGAGCGTCCATCTCAGATGAACACCGTGTGCTGATGAATACGGTGATGGAGAGAATATCGTCCACCGAAAGCGGATTGCATGAAGCTTTTATGAGTCTACTGACAGGCTTTGAGGTACGTAAGAGAATGTATGATAGTCTTGCACATGCTAGGTGTGCCCTGTGTAGATAGTAGCCCCTGAGACTCTGGTTGTCGTCGGAAACGACGACGAACAGAGGATCATATTCCCAGGTAATAATCATACTGCCTTTATGTGCAGGTGATGGAAGCTTCGGTGGCTAGCCGGACTAGCGAGTCTGCCCATTTAGAATGACAGTTCGATGCGGCAGATGCTGACATCGAGCTTGTTAACAAAAGGCTTGACGAGGCACAGGGTAAGTGTCATTATCTGGTAAACGCCACATAGGAAGAGCAGCATGATGCCAATATCTTTAATATGTTGTGACTGCAGATGGAGCTGCCACTGTTGAAGCCTTGCAGGCAGAACTTGCCCGAGCCAAGGAACAAGCGAGGTTGGGTAATGCGGCTGCTTTGAAGGCGGCCGAAGAGTTGCAAGCTGAGAAGGCCGTGCATGGCGAGAGCCGAGACAAGATGGCCAAGATGGCCATAGAATTAAAAGCCACCGCTGACTGTTGCCAGGTTCTTGAAAAGGAAAAGAAAGCGAAGGCATCGGACCTTGAGAAGGTTGCTGCGACGAGAAAGGTCCTCCGCTCTGCTATGAGGGCAAAGAAGGAGGAGCTGCGGGAAGCCGGGGATATTGTAGCTGGGAAATCCTTTATGTTGCGGAGGAAGTTCGGAGATCCACGGTATGCCCCACTGGATCGGCTGTGGACTTTGGAGGATGTATATATGGATTTGGCGGCGAGCACTGCCGATGCGGCCAAGTATTTCCAGGGTCAGACGGACCGTGAAGTAGACCAGTTGTTTTGGAGGAAATTCCATTCTCCCGAGCATCCGCTTTCATTGACTGACCAATTAGCCGAATGGGCCGAACTAAATAGGTTGTCCGGACTCTCCATGAGGTCTGTTGTGGATCAACTATGGCCGGAAAGGTCAAAACCGAACAACTATTTCAGCTTGGTGCAGCAGTTCCTTGACGTGGTGCCGCGCATTAATGCGATGAAGAGGTCGGTGTGCATAGAGGGCGCACGGATGGCCTTTGCCCGTGTTAAAGCGTACTGGGCGGAGATGGATGCTACCACTGTTGCAGCGCGGGATTCGGCCATAGGTCAAAGGGCTGCTGAGCACTACTTTGAATAAGTTCTTGAGGGTGCTCGTTTGATAGAGACCCAGTGCTCAAAAAATATTATGTTTGAGTGATATGTAATCTCATTGTAAGCGAAATGCTTTTATAAATTTTTATAAGGCTATTTTTATACTTTTGCCTGAAAGTAATATGATGCCTCTTAGGCAGCCGTTTATGTATACACGTGTATAACCTGAAAGATTGCAGCCGTCGACTTCAACCCTCATGCATATAGTGCGGAGGTGCTCGCAAAAAAACGCGTTCACACTTAACCCAACTTCTTGGTCCTATTAAGGAGGTGATAGCGGAGCGAGCGAGGCAACCGGACTATAATGCTTTAGCACTTTCACTTAGCCATAGGAGTTTGACAGTGGGGCTACTAAATAGCCCCTGGTGGCTCCGCACTTTCCCGGTCCCGAGGTGCGTACATGCCTGGCCGGAAAACGGCCCTTCGTTAAGGCGGAGGAATTCTAACATTCCAACAGGTCATCGAGTGGTTGACCAGTCTCACGCTATATCATGATAGTCAGTTTTCGGCTTTCTCTACTGAGGTGCTCGTCCAGATGAACCAGGGCACAATCGCAGTAGTTCTCCTGGTGCTACCTTAGCCAGTAAAGCGGAACGTAAGGCACCAAAACACAGGAGCCGGGCAAACCCAACATTTGACCAATGACAATGATTCAGAGCTGATGCATATAAGGCCAAACTCGCGATGCCGAACACTCCCTAAGTTATTCGGTCTTAGTGGTATAAACCAGGCCTAACTAATGGCCTTTGTAAGAAGCCCCTTGTGTCCAGGTACGTGCATTATTCTGGCGTGGCCACATGCCAAGACATCAGCATCCTTCTCAACGGTGGATATGTATCAACAAGAGACAGTAAAATAGGTTTACGCAGGGTCTTAATCTAAAAGAATCCTGGGAGCGGGTCCCTGCTGCATGTCTGCGCCTGTGTCTCCGTTGTGCCGTATCCTGGACGGGTGTAGCACGATGATCATCTGTAAAAGAGAGGAATTTAGGTGAAAAAGTTGTCGTGCAAAAAGATAGTTTTTTAAGGAAACCATGTATAATTCAAGATGAGGAGAAATTGCCACTTGTCTGCGCGCGTTGAGCCCCTTGTATTGACAAATAGGGGTGTGACCATTTATTCGGTATAAGTAGCAGCACCGGACTCGATTAGTTGTGTCTGAGGTCTTGACGACCTATTGGATGCTTTCGCTGGTCCGAGCGCCTTTAGTGTGCGGCTGCCAAGGCAGCCTCACTCCCTTCGGCACGCAGAGATCGCTTGATATTTCCGTGCACTGAAATGATGCCACGTGGACCGGGCATCTTGCGTGTGAGGGAGGCGTAGTGTGGTATTGCATTAAAGCGAGCGAAAGCTTCACGTCCGAGCAATGCTTGATAGCCACTTTGAAACGGAGCGATGTGGAAGGTTAAATGCTCGCGACGGAAGTTATCGGGGGAGCCGAATATAACCTGTAGTAGGAGGGAGCCCGTACAACGAGCCCCTGGGCCTGGCGTTACTCCTTTAAAGGTAGTATTTCTATGGCGAATTTGTGTTGGGTCTAACCCCATCCCGCGGATTGTATCCTGATATACTAGGTTTAGGCTGCTGCCGCCGTCCATCAAGACTCGTGTGAAGTGATATCCACCAATTGCTGGGTCTAATACCAGGGCAGCCCATCCTGCATGTCGGATACTTGCTGAGTAATCGCGATGGTCGAAAGTGATCGGTTGAGACGACCAGTGGCAGGACTTCGTGGTGACAGGCACTTGGGTATATTTTCCAGGGAGTGCCGTGTTGTTTTTTCCCTTGATCACGTGTAACACGTTTACTGTTTTGACTTATGGTAGAAATTTCTTTTGTTCCCCCATGTCTTGCTTGGGAGGCTCGTCCTCGTCTTCACTTGGTGTATCCTCCCCCTTGTGTACGGCGTTGAGCTTGCCGGATTGCTTGAAGACCCAACATTCTCTGTGGGTATGATTAGCAGGTTTACCAGGGGTACTATGGATCTAACATACTTGGTCCAGAATTTTGTTGAGGCTGGACAGTTCATCCCTGGTGCCTTTAGGGGGAGGCTTTTGACCTGGCCAAGAGCTTTTGAATCCGGCATTTACTGTCGTGCCATTCGTGCTGTCTTCTTTATTCTGGCGTTTGTTATTGCTGTTGCGTTGTGATTTCCCGTTTGCATCTCTAACTTCAGATGTATTAGGGTCGCTGGTGCTGCATCTGGCTAGCCAGCTTTCCTCACCTGCGCAAAAGCGGGTCATGCGGTTTGTTAAAGCGGCCGTCGTTCTCGGCTTATTTTGGCCGAGTTGTCTGGCGAGCCATTCATCACGGACGCTATGCTTGAAAGCTGCCAAGGCTTCGGCGTCCAGACAGTCAACAATCTGGTTCTTTTTAGTAAGAAACCTGTTCCAAAGCTTTCGGGCTGACTCTCCGGGCTGTTGAGTTATATGACTCAAATCGTCCGCATCCGGAGGTCGGACATAAGTCCCTTGAAAATTTGCCCGAAAGGCGTCTTCGAGCTCTTCCCAACTTCCAATGGAGCTTTCGGGGAGGCCTTTGAGCCAGTGACGAGCTGGCCCTTTGAGCTTGAGGGGTAAGTACTTGATGGCGTGGAGGTCATGTCCTCGAGCCATATGGATATGAAGGATGTAGTCCTCAATCCAGACCCCAGGGTCTGTTGTTCCGTCGTATGCCTCTATGTTTACGGGCTTGAATCCTTCTGGAAATTCATGGTCCAGCACCTCGTCGGTGAAACATAGGGGGTGTGCAGCACCCGTGTAGCTGGGTGTACCGTGTTGTTCGGATGTTTGTTGTGTTGCATTGTATGCTGGGGTGCGCTTGCGTGGTCCATAGATGGATCTTGTTGCATCGTCCTTTGGGTGTGAGCCCTCGCATGGGTCGCATATTGTATTGTGAGCGGCGTTGTATGCTGCTCTGTGTTGGTAGAGGGGTCGTCCATCCGACCAGGTGGCTGCTTTGATATTTGGTTGTGGGGGGTCTAAGGCCTCCTCATCGAACTCGGGTAGCAGCTTCCGCTTTGGGTAGCTCTTGGAGGGGCGATTGTCGCCGTACCTCGCTGCAGTGTTGAGTATTTTACTCCATCTGATTTGGAGTGTGTCTTGTGCGGCCTTGAGCCTTTGCTTCTGCTTTTTAAGACTCCTCGTGGTGGCAACAAGCCTTTTACGGGCATTCTACTGCTCCGGGTGCCTGTCCGGCGTTATGTCGTCCGGACCATTATCCTTGATAGAATTCGTTTGTTCGGTTTGATTATCCGGATTGCCGTTGTCCGGCAGCGGTTCGCCCTGCTCCAGCGCTGGGTCTGTGTGATCGCTATTTCTGTCGAGGCGGGATTTGGGGCGGCGCTTGCGTAGCCGCTTTGACTGCCTTTCGAGGGAACAAGCCTTCGGTGCGTCCTTCCACTCCTTGTCATCATCTTTTGGTGCGTCCACCATGTATACGTCATATGACGAGTGAAACGCCCTCGATGCGGCTTTATCTCCCACGTGTCGAAGCACGACTTAGAGGCATAACCGCATTGAAAGCAATGTCGCAAGTGAGGTAATCTTCACACAACCCATGTAATATATAAGGGACAGAGATACATAGTTGGCTTACACTCGCCACTTCACACAATTACATGAATAAAGCATTACATCATCCAAATACAATCCAGGCCCGACTACGGAACCAAGGTGGGTTAGAGGCTTGGCTCAATAGTATGGGAGGCATGATAAGCAAGTGGTAGTTATCGCACCATAGGCATAGCAAAAGAGCGAGCATCTAGCAAGCAAAGATAGAAGTGATTTCGAGGGTATGGTCATCTTTCCTGAAATTCCGCAAGGAAGAAGAACGAGTCCATGAAGAAGGCAAACGGGCAAAGTCGAACGGATCCTCACAAACGCGACGTTAATGGAACTAACCTGAAGGAGCAACACCGGAAAGAAGCAAACAACATAGTAAACAACCAACACATAATCATGGCATGATGCACAATCAAGTATGATGCATGTCCGGTTTAATGAGGCATGGCATGGCAAAGTGCACAAGCAATCCTACAAATTAAGTGGAGCTCAATATGCAACAAGTTGCATATTGACGAAACACCATGACAAGTTATTTAGTTCGATCTCGTTTATGAACCCAACAATATTCAATGTTGTTAAACATGGCAAGAGGGTGAAGCAAAGTAAAACTACCTATCTAGTCAAGGTTAAAAGAGGCCGGAAGCAACGAACAACAATTCCGGTAAATCCCCATATGCATATATTAGGTTTGGTACTGTTCTACCCTAAACAAAATTTTAGAGTTGTTAGACATGCAAAGTAAGTAAACCATGTTAAACTAGGAATTTTTCTACCCCATTTACATATAAAGTTTATTAAAATCCGAGTTACGGTTATTTAGTTATGAAATAAATCATTTTAGCATGGCATAGGGGCAAATTTAAACAAACATCATTTTAAACATGGATGAAAGTTGGATATTATGAATCTAGACAAAATTCTAAGCAAGTTTCATATATAATTCATTTTAATCCGATGCACCAATTGTGAGTTATTATATGCATGATCCACAAGGGCTTTCCTGCAAAAATGCTCTCCTCTGGAAAAATAGACAAATTGCAGATCTGAAAAAAATAGAGGCGGGCCGAATCGGACTGGGCCAACAACGCACAGTGGGGGCTCTCACCCAGTGGGCCTTGGCCCAAGGCAGTGGAAACAGTAGGCCGGTGGATCTGGCGCGGTTGGGCCTCTGGTTAGCCGAACAAGGAGGAGGGGTGCGGTCAACGCGCTCGTCCTAGACGAAGCAGTGGAAACAGGGCGCTGGCAGCAGGGACTTGGCAACGACGAGGCAAGCGAAGGCGGCGGCGCCAGGTAGGATCTGGGCGGAGGGAAGGTCTTGGTGACGGCGGCTGTTCATGAAGACGGACTTGGCGCGGGCGGAGGCGCGCTGGAACGAGCGAGTCCCTTCTCGACGAAGAGGAAGTAGAGGCCGCAGCGTGGCTCGAGGAAGACCTCGCGGTGAAGGACTCTAGGAAGCAAGGAACGGGGCGACGACGAGCTCCTCGGGAGGCGCGGGACTTGGACGCGGGGCTCCGGGGCGGCACGTCAGCGGATCCGGGTGTGGGGAAGGAGGCAGGGGCGCGCGGCTCATCTACTTGTCTCACCGGCGAGAGGATGCAGCAACTGCTGCTGTGGACTGAATAAAAGAGAGAGAGAGGTTCAGAGATGGTTCAGGGGAAGGGAGCAAAGAGAGACGGCGGACAGGGGACTCCGGCGGGCAGGTGATGGTGACGAGGTGCAGCAGCGCCGCTCGCATAGCCTCCTCATGGTCGCGGGGTCTGAGCGAACCAGGGGCACGGGGACGAGGGGCTCCGCGGGCAGGAGCTGCGGCTTCGGAGGCTCCAACCAGCGAGGAGACAGGAGGGAAGTGGGTGGAATTTTTTGGATCTGGCTGGTGTTGTGTGGTTGGCTCGATGTGGACTCCAAGGAGGATTTAGAGAGAGGGTGGCGGCGGAAGAAGTGGATGGATGGGACAACTCTCCTCAAAATTAGGGTTGTTATATATATATGTTGTTGGATTAGGTTAGGGGGCATTCGGTCCGTCCGATCGTAATCGGGCGGTCGAGAATAAATCGGTTAGGGAGTCCAAACAACAAAAAGGAGACGTTTTGTAGATGTTAGGGCATGATCCGGACACAACGGTAGCGACAGCCCGAGTCGGGTCCGGGACAGCTTTCGGGCACGCGCGAGGAGGGTCGCGGGCTGACGAGAGAGGTTAGGTAGGGCCTGGCGGTGAGTAGTGGGCTGTGTAGACGGTATCGAGCTGAGAGAAGAGAAGAGAGAGACCCGGCGACTGTTTTCGGAGACCGAAAACGTCCGACGAAAAGACCGGCTATAATGTCGCTATAGTTAATCGTTGGGGCATCAAACGGACTCCGAATGCGATGAAACTTGGCAGGCAGTCTACTGACAACAAAACAACACCGCATGCCAACTTTCACCCCATTCCGAGAACATTTTTCGGCCACTTATAAAATAATATCTCGGACGTGCCGCGGGCGCGTGCAAGTGTGTCTGGGCTCAGAACGAACAACGGAGAGAACGAGGAGGCCGGGAAGAATGCAAGTTTTGAAAAACATGATGATGCAATGCACATGATGTCATGATGAAATGCAACATGCAAGCAAATGACATGGCAACACCGACGAATAACTGGAAGACACCTGGCACAACGGTCTCGGGGCGTTACAACGAGGTGGCGTTCCAGGGCCCAATAGGCGCTGGTTCTTTATCATCTCCTTCATCGGCGTCCATACCGTCGATGTCTTCGGAGTCGAAGTCGAGCATGTCGGTTAAATCGTCGAAAGTGGCTACAAAGTGGGTGGTGGGTGGGCTTTGAATTTCTTCATCGTCCGTATCCCAACCTTGCTGACCGTAGTTCGGCCGGGGCTCTCCTGATAAAGAGAGAGACTTTAGTGTCTTCAGAATATCGCCAAAAGGTGAGTGCTGAAGGATGTCCGCGGCAGTAAACTCCATGATCGGCGCCCAGTCGGATTCGATCGGCAGGGGCACGGAGGGTTCAGAGTGCGGCTCCTTGGAGTCACGAGTCTCGCAGAGTGCGGTGCTGGTGTTTGGCTCGATCGCCATTGGGATCGCAGCCCCCAAGGCGGCGTCCAACCACCCATCCTCGATTGGCGCAGTTGGCTCCGAATTAAGGGTCGAAACCGATGCGGGTGTGGCCTCCAGGGCACTGTTCGGCGGCAGAGCTAGATCATGCTCATCGTGACAATGCGGCGCGCTCGGTAGTGGCTCGAATCCGTCGAAGATCAAGTCCCTGAGGATGTCAGCCGTGTAGTTTAAGCTTCCAAATCTGACCTGATGGCCAGGGGAATAGCTTTCGATCTGCTCTAGATGGCCAAGTGAATTGGCCCGTAGTGCGAAGCCGCCGAAGACGAAGATATGTCCGGGGAGGAAGGTCTCACCCTGGACTGCATCGCTATTGGTGATCGTAGGAGCCATCGTGCCTGACGGCGACGACACAGAGGAACTCTCAATGAAAGCACCAATGTCGGTGTCAAAAACGGCGAATCTTGGGTAGGGGGTCCCGAACTGTGCGTCTAGGCCGGATGGTAACAGGAGGCAAGGGACACGAAGTTTTACCCAGGTTCGGGCCCTCTCGATGGAGGTAAAACCCTACGTCCTGCTTGATTAATATTGATGATATGGGTAATACGAGAGTAGATCTACCACGAGATCGGAGAGGCTAAACCCTAGAAGCTAGCCTATGGTATGATTTTTGTTGTGTATGTTGTCCTACGGACTAAAACCCTCCGGTTTATATAGACACCGGAGAGGGTTAGGGTTACACGAAGTCGGTTACAATGGTAGGAGATCTGTATATCCTTATCGTCAAGCTTGCCTTCCACGCCAAGGAAAGTCCCTTTCGGACACGGGACGAAGTCTTCAATCTTGTATCTTCATAGTCCAGGAGTCCGGCTGAAGGTATAGTCCGGCCATCCGGACACCCCCTAATCCAGGACTCCGTCACCTTCATCGCACACACAAATAAAACCTGAACCGTGTTTGATGCATCCATCATCGCAAACGTTTTATACATTTCTGACGGTTTTCATACAATACCATTTGTGATTATTGCATCGCACACCATTTCTCGAAGGGTCTCTGATCGTAGTGTCACGTTAGCAGCATCCTGCAGTAGTGTCTTGAGCTTCAAATAGGCACAGTGCGGGACCGCATTGAAGCGGGTAAAAGCAGTTCGTCTGAGCAGTGCATGATAGACACCGCGGAAGCAGACTATGTTGAAGATCAAGTCTTCGCTTTGGAAGTTGTCCGGCAAGCCGAAGACTACTTCCAGCGTGATTGAGCCCGTACAGCGGGCCTCTTTTCCAGGTATTACTCCTTTGAAGGTAGTTCTAGTGGGTTTGATTCTTGACGGATTGATACCCATTTTGCAGACAGTGTCTTGATAAAGTAGATTGAGACTGCTGCCGCCATCCATGAGGACTCGCGTAAGATGGAACCCGTCGATGATTGGGTTGAGAACCAAAGCTGCCAAACCTCCATGATAGATACTGGTTGGGTGGTCCCTTCGATCGAAGGTAATCGGACAAGCTCACCATGGGTTAAATTTGGGGTGACCGACTCCATGGCGTGGACATCTCGTAGTGCGTGTGTGTGCTCCCTCCTAGGAATGTGTGTGACATATATCATATTCATTGTTTTACCTCGGGGGGAAATTGCTTCTGTACCCCTGTGTTCAGCTGACGAGGCTCTTGACCATCGTCGTCGCTTGGCAACCCCTTTCCCTTGTGTTCAATGTTAAGCTTGCCGGCTTGTTTGAAGACCCAAAAATTTCTGTTGGTATGATTGGCAGGTTTATTGGGGTGTCATGGATCTGGCAAGGCCGATGAAGTATTCTGTCTAGACTGGATGGGCCATCTCTGTTTGCCTTAAATGGCTTTTTTTGTTGACCGGGTTTGGAGCCACTGAATCCGGTGTTAACTGCCGTGTCTTGCGCTCCTTCATTGTTGTTTCAACGCTTATGCTTGTCGCATCGTGTCTTGCCATTGTCGTCCCTAGTTTCGGAGGTACCAGGGTCACTGGTGCTATTGCTTCTACGAGCAATACAGTGGTCTTCTCCCGCGCAAAAACGGGTCATAAGTGCGGTGAGGGCTGCCATGGACTTCGGCTTTTCTTGGCCGAGGTGTCGGGCGAGCCACTCATCTCGGACGCCATGTTAGAAGGCCGCGAGGGCTTCTGCATCCGGACAATCCGCAATCTAGTTCTTTTTTATTAGGAACCTTGTCCAAAGCTGTTGGGCCGATTCCCCGGGTTGCTAGATTATGCGGCTAAGGTCATCGTCATCTGGGGGCCGAACATAGGTACCTTGGAAGTTGTCTCTAAATGCGTCCTCCAGGTATTCCCAGCTACCAATAGAATTTTCTGGTAGACTGTTCAGCTAGTGCCGTGCAGGTCCCTTAAGTTTGAGGGGAAGGTATTTGATGGCGTGTAGATCGTCACCACGAGCCATGTGAATGTGGAGAAGAAAGTCTTGAATCCATACTGCGAGATCTGTTGTGTCGTCGTATGATTCGATGTTCATGGGTTTGAACCCTTCAGGGAACTCGTGCTCCATTACCTCATTCGTGAAGCATAGTGGGTGTGCGGCGCCTCTGTATCAAGCCATGTCACGACGTAGTTCGGATGGAGTCCATGTGCGGTTTTCAGCCCGGGGTTGGTTATGTTTATCGCACCAGGCTTGATAGCCCTTCTCTCATGTCGGAGCACGCCCCTGTCATCCGTAGATTGACCTGGTCTGACCTGCCCTATTTTCCAGGTCCTATCGTAGGTCGTATGTGTATCTTCGAGCTGTTGTTTCTCTGCTTTTACAGCGAGGTGGTGCAGGCCGGTGTTCGGCTTTAGTTGCCGCTCTGTCCCAACCATGTGGTGGTCTATCGGGTCCATCAGCCGCATTACGCACAGGTGGTATGGGCTCCAATGCCTCATCGTCGAGTTGGGGTAGCAGCTTGCGCTTCAGGTAACTCTTTTTCGGTCGCTTAAGTCCGTATTCTTTGGCTGCTAGGACATTAGTCCATGTGTCGTTGAGCAGGTCTTGGTCAGCATGAACCTGTTGCTGTTTATTTTTTAGGCTTCTAGCCGTAGGTATTAGCCGGTGCCTGAAGCGCTCTTGTTTGAGGGTTTCCTTTGGCACGGTGAAATCTTCGTCACCGAGGCTTACGTCATCTTCGCAGAGTAGCAGATAGTTGATGTCCTCTGAGTCGTTGTTCCTTGTTTGCTCGTCAGGGTCAACTTGCCCGTCCTCCTGATTATCCTGTTCGGATGTTGTTTCGATGGGGGCTTCTTGGTCTTCAGCGTTCTCCGGAGTGTCATTGTCCTCGGTGCCAATATTGCTGTTCTTGCCACGACGCGATTTAGAGCAGCATCGCTGACGTCGATGTTTTGGCGGTATCTCAGGAGGTTCGTCCTCGACTGTGTTTTTTTCTCATCATTGACATTGCCGTTTTTAGGTGTATCCACCATGTATACGTCATACGAGGAGGTGGCCATCCAGCGTCCGGTGACCGGCGGGTTTTGGGCCTGTTCCTCTCCGGCATCGTTATCCATACCGTTGATGTCTTCGTAGGCGTAATTAAGCATGTCAGTTAGGTCCTCGACAGTGGCTATGAAGTGGGTGGTGGGTGGAACGTAAAATTCCTGGCGCTCAGTCCCTAGTCTAGGCTGGGCATAGTTCGGACGTTGCCCTCTGTAATGATGAGGGATCACACTAAGTCCATAGCCTCGTTTAAAGGCGAGGTTCGGCCAGGGAGAAGAGAGTTCGTGGAGTACTGCAGGAAGGAAACTCCTTGGCCAAGCTCACATGATGCTGACTCCGAGGGTTCAGAGCCGATGTTCGGGGAAGAGTCCGACTTTATGATGATTGCCTATGACGCTGTTTCCTCTGGCTCTTCCGTACTAGGCTTAATAGTCGCAGAGAGTCCCGCGGGCTCGAGAATCCCATCTTCGGACCTAGTGACGCACTCCGGATTTAAGGCTAGAGCGGAGGTTGGGGTCGCGAACCCTTGGAAGATCGAGTCTCCTCGGATATCAGCAACATAATCTAGATTTCCAAAACTAATCTGGTGACCTGGGGCGTAGCTGTCGATCTACTCTAGATGGCCAAGTGAGTTGGCCTGCAGTGCGAAGCCGCCGGACACAAAGATCTGGCCAGGGAGGAAAATCTCCTTCACGACAACATTGTTGTAGATGATTGATGGAGCCATCGAGCCTTTTGACAATGACAAAGTGGAACTCTCAATGAAAACACCAATCTCGGTGTCAGAACTGGCAGATCTCAGGTAGGGGGTCCCGAACTGTGCGTCTAAGGATCAATGGTAACAGGAGACAAGGGACACGATGTTTTACCCAGGTTCGGGCCCTCTTGATGGAGGTAATACCCTACGTCCTGCTTGATTGACTTTGATGAGTATAGGGTTACAAGAGTTGATCTACCACGAGATCGTAATGGCTAAACCCTAATTGTCTAGCCTATATGATTATGATTGTGATCTAGCCTCAACGGACTAAACCCTCCAGCTTATATAGATAGCAGAGGGGGCTAGGGTTGTACAGAGAAATGAATATTCATATTCGCACGCTAAGCTTGCCTTCCATGCCAAGGAGAGTCCCATCCGGACACAAGGGAGGGCCTTCTATCTTGTATCTTCAGGGCCCATCTGTCCGGCCCACATCACGTAGCCTGGACACCCGAGGACCCCATAATCCAGGACTCCCTCACCCGACATTTCACTCCCGCGTTTCACTCTCATGTAGTAAAAATTTTAGTACCCGCGTCATTTCCTCAAACACCCCCACCACCCTCCACACACACACACACACACACACACACACACACACTCCCTCGCTCGAAACCCTAGCAAGGTCCCTGCCGCCTGTGACGCCCCCGATTTAATCGTACACTAATCATGCACGCAAATGTGTACGATCAAGATCAGGGACTCACGGGAAGATATCATAACACAACTCTAAAACATAAATAAGTCATACAAGCATCATAATACCAGCCAGGGGCCTCGAGGGCTCGAATACAAGTGCTCGATCATAGACGAGTCAGCGGAAGCAACAATATCTGAGTACAGACATAAGTTAAACAAGTTTGCCTTAAGAAGGCTAGCACAAACTAGGATACAAATCGAAAGAGGCGCGGGCCTCCTGCCTGGGACCCTCCTAACTACTCTTGGTCGTCGTCAGTGGCCTGCACGTAGTAGTAGGCACCTCCAGTGTAGTAGGAATCATCGTCGACGGTGGCGTCTGGCTCCAGGGCTTCAGCATCTGGTTGCGACAACCAGGTAGAAGGGAAAGGGGAAAAGAGGGAGAAAAGCAACCGTGAGTACTCATCCAAAGTACTCGCAAGCAAGGAGCTACACTACATATGCATGGGTATATGTGTAAAAGGCTATATCGGTGGACTGAACTGCAGAATGCCAGAATAAAAGGGGGATAGCTAATCCTGTCGAAGACTACGCTTCTGGCAGCCTCCGTCTTGCAGCATGTAGAAGAGAGTAGATTGAAGTCCTCCAAGTAGTATCTCCAAGTAGCATCTCCAGTAGCATCGCAGTAGCATAATCCTACCCGGCGATCCTCCCCTCGTCGCCCTGTAGAAAAGCGATCACCGGGTTGTCTGTGGAACTTGGAAGGGTGTGTTTTATTAAGTATCCGGTTCTAGTTGTCATAAGGTCAAGGTACAACTCCAAGTCGTCCTGTTACCGAAGATCACGGCTATTCGAATAGATTAACTTCCCTGCAGGGGTGCACCAACTTACCCAACACGCTCGATCCCATTTGGCCGGACACACTTTCCTGGGTCATGCCCGGCCTCGAAAGATCAACACGTCGCAGCCCCACCTAGGCACAACAGAGAGGCCAGCACGCCGGTCTAAACCTAAGCGCACAGGGGTCTGGGCCCATCGCCCATAGCAAACCTGCACGTTGCGAGGGCGGCCGGAAGCAGACCTAGCCTAGCAGGCGTTCCAGTCCAATCCGGCGCGCGCCGCTCCGTCGCTGACGTCTGAAGTGCTTCGGCTGATACCACGACGCCGGGATACCCATAACTACTCCCACGTAGATGGTTAGTGCGTATAGGCTCGTAGCCAACTCAGATCAAATACCAAGATCTCGTTAAGCGTGTTAAATATCCGCGAACGCCGAACAGGGCAAGGCCCACCTCTCTCCTAGGCGGTCTCAACCTGCCCTGTCGCTCCGCCACAAAGATCCACACAGAGGGCCGTCGGGACAAAGGTCCTTTCAGCCCCCAATCCATGAATCACTTGCGGGTACTCTTCGAGCTGACCCGACTTTATTCACCATCTGTATAGCTCCTTGCTTGCGAGTACTTTGGATGAGTACTCACGGTTGCTTTTCTCCCTCTTTTCCCCTTCCCCTTCTACCTGGTTGTCGCAACCAGATGCTGAAGCCCTGGAGCCAGACGCCACCGTCGACGATGATTCCTACTACACTGGAGGTGCCTACTACTACGTGCAGGCCGCTGACGACGACCAGGAGTAGTTAGGAGGGTCCCAGGCAGGAGGCCCGCGCCTCTTTCGATCTGTATCCCAGTTTGTGCTAGCCTTCTTAAGGCAAACTTGTTTAACTTATGTCTGTACTCAGATATTGTTGCTTCCGCTGACTCGTCTATGATCGAGCACTTGTATTCGAGCCCTCGAGGCCCCTGGCTGGTATTATGATGCTTGTATGACTTATTTATGTTTTAGAGTTGTGTTGTGATATCTTCCCGTGAGTCCCTGATCTTGATCGTACACATTTGCATGCATGATTAGTGTACGATTAAATCGGGGGCGTCACACCGCCACTGCAAGGCCTCCATTGTCGGCATCTGCCGGTTTGCCCGCGCAACTTACCCACCGATCTCCATACCTAGGCCGCCCTGAATTTCTTAGATGACGCTTGCCGAATGCCCCCTTTCCCATAGATTCCCATCCCCATACCCCACTCCAGAGCATCGTAGCCTAAGCCTGGCTATGCTTCTTGTGGAGCTCGAGGACCAACTGGCCCAAAAGAAGTGTATCGCGGTCTCTTCGCCCGACGTCACTGAGGAAGCTGACGACCATTACTGGTGGCAGGTACTCAAGCAGCGGGCTAGAGTGTGCGGGCATGTCTCGGCCGCCGGCTACAACATCGAGGTCATCGACAGTGACGGCCTGAGGCGGGCTATGTCATAGGTTAAGTGGTCCACCCCCAACCCCTCGGGTTCAACCTCCGTCGATCTCATCCATGGCCCTGCCGTTGATCTCCTCTGGCTCGCTGTCAACAATTTGCCATCCTACATCGCCATCGAGCCCCTTTTGTCATTTCTGAAGGACACGTTCTTCGACGCTAGCTTGTGATCCAGAATTTCCAAGTCAGACCTCACCGATGGCGACCACGAGGATGGTACCCTCTCCAGCTCTTCCAAGGGGAAAGAGCCCATCTGCTCTTCCAAGGGGAAAGCGTCTATCTGTGACATCAGTGAGGGCTCCCTACAGCCGTGCTCTTCCAAGGGGAAGGAGCCTACCTGCGACAACATGGAGCGCATCCAGGGTCCGTGCTCTTCCTACGAGAATGAGCCCATCTGTGACAAGTGAGGAAACCCATGATTTGTTTTGCCGTGCCTCTTCACACGGGGAAATACATGATTTGTTTTGTCGAGTCCCTTTTGTAGTGTAGTGAGAATATGTCCAGTTTAATTGCTATATCTAGTTGTTTGTAGTATGCCTTGTTTATTTCAGTTGTTCACAATGTGATACTCTATATGTGCAATTATTTACTGTGCAGTACATTTCATCAATCCAGTTTTAAACATACCGATAGGAATGCACATATTTGCTTGCTCTTAAGCCTATTATAGCTAGCATATGCCTCTTTTAAAGTTTTTTGATTGTTCGGTTGTTTGTAGTTAGCATATGTCCAGTTTCAAATGCTATATTTGGTTGTTCGTAGTATGCCCTATTTATTCTAGTTATTCACAACGTGATGTTCTATATGTGCAAGTATGAACTATGCAGTTCAATTTCATCTATACCAGTTTCAACAATACCACTATGAATGACTACATTTGGTAGCTATATGTTGTAGTTAACATGCCTTTCCATTTTTTAACAATAACCAGTGTACTTAGACCGGCACAATACCAGTTTGAATGACTATGTTTGCTTGTTGTTAAATGTTAGGCCTGTTGCAGTTAACACACGTTTCCACTTGTTTTGCTTTACTAGCATGCTTAAATCTACACACTAAAGCTATCTTTTGGAGATTATTTTGCCTGCCATGGATAATTTTGGTTTATGTTTAGCCTGTTGTGCTTTACATGCTTCTCGATGTACCTACACATGAAAATTTTGGGAACGACTGCTGTTTTCCATCGAGGTTAGTTTCATCCTATGGCTTATATATGCTCACTGTGCAGGATATCGGTAGCTGGTACCATATATCACTACAAAAAAAGACACATCCGTGACATTTTGGGTAGAACAAATTTTTTTCTGTCTACTTATGATACTTCTATGACGATAATTGTGACAAAACCCGGTATCATCATAGATGTGGTGGGGTCCTACTTCTATGACAAAAAATCATGACAGAAAATGGGCTTTTCGTCCTGGGCGGGCCGGAGACGCAGCTGCATGACATTCTTTCGGTCGTCCATGACGGAAAAAACCGTGGTAGAAGCGAGGGCGAGTAAAATATCGGGGAGTTCCCGGTTACGGTGGCTGGTCGAGGGCAGAGCGATGCGCGTTTCTCTCGTACGTACGCACGTGTGTGCGAGGCGTTGCGCTCTAACTGTACCCGAGTGAGGCGTTGGGCTCTAACTGAACCCAACCGATTGCACTGCAGGCTACGTGTTACAGAACCCGAGCGACCGATCGATGGCTGCTAACTGAACCCGACCGAGCGATTCCATTACTACTGCTGCTAACTGAAGCCGATCGATGCTGCCTCTGGATGAACAGTGAGCGTTGTTGGGGGGTTTGGATGAACAGTTCCCGGTGGGGGTTGGATGAACAGGAACCCGTGGTAGTAGAGGCCGTTGCCGCTGGATGAACAGTACCGCGATCGATCGAGCCGGTGGATGAACAGGACCCCGTGGAGGGCTGGATGAACAGGACCCCGTGCAGGGCTGGATGAACAGGACCCCGTGGAGGGCTGGTTGAACAGTAGCCGGTGGAGGGCTGGTTGAACAGTAGTCGGTGGAGGGCTGGATGAACAGTAGCCTGTGGAGGGGTGGTTGAACAGCACCCCCGTGGAGAGGGCTGGTTGAACAGTAGTCGGTGGAGGCTGGATGAACAGGAGCCCGTGGATGAACTGTCGTAGGTGGTGGCCGGAGGAGGTCGACGGTGGATGAAAAGTAGCCAGTGGAGGCTGGAGGAGGTCGACGGTGGAGATGAACAATATCCCGTGGAGTCCCGTTTTGTGGTACGCCACACCCCTCCCGATGAACAGGACCCCCATTTCGATCGTAGAGCTCCAACACAAGTCCGTTTCCTTTGTTTTGCGGTACGCCACACCCCTCCCGATCAACATGACCCTGTTTCGACCGTAGGAGGTCCAAGAGAAGTCCGTTTCCTCCATTTTGCGGTACGACAGACCCCTCCCGATGAACATGATCCCGTTTCCACCGTGGCCGGTCGAACACAAGACCGTTTCCTCTGTTCTGCGGTACGCCAAGCCTCATTTCCATCGCTTGTTCCGTCCAAGCCGCTTGGCTCCCGCTAAACAGCACGCATTCCGTTGCCTCCTGATGAACACGATGCATTCCGTTGCCTCCCCATGAACACGATAACAACGCAGTTTCTCCGTTCCGACCCAGCCATAGCCATGTACACGAGCCCTGGCCATATGTATGCACGAGTAGGCGTTCGAGACCCCACCCGTATGTACGTACGTGGCCGTATTTACTTTCTTGCACCCTAGCCGCTGTACGTACGTGTACATGCTATGTGCGCGCCTCTACTACCACACATGCGCGCCTCTACTACCACACGTGCCCTTCCTTACACGGCCAGGGTTCATCACTGCAGCCTGCAAACAGACCGATCGACCAGTATGTACGTACACGTTCGCGACCAGAATGACAACGCTACGTACACTTTGACCGGGTGGGTCCCGACTGTCAGGCACTTCCTTGCATGCGAAGATGTAGCTGGTGGGTCCCAGTAGTCAGGGGCAAATCATTTTTTTGCCCATAATATGGACGCACTTCCTTGTGTGCGAAGATGTAGCTGGTGGGTTCCAACAGTCAGGGGGAAATATTTTTTTTGTGAAATACAGTGGCCCGTCTGGTGGGCCCCCGCTGTCAGGTGGAGGAATCATTATTTTCTGCGTAATAAGGAGGCACTTCCTTGCTCCGGTGGTGGACCCAGCTGTCAGCCTCTCCATGTACAGTACTCTTCCGATGGAAGTCGTTCGTTGACCACGTTGACCACGCCGCGCCGAGAGCACCAAGGAGGTGGACGACGGCGAGGCCTAGGAAGGGGACGGCGCGGAGCCAGGGAAGATGCGGCAGTGGATGCCAACACGGAGAGGAGTACCAGGGTTCACTGGTTTGGCTGCGGCATGAGGGGTGTATGAGCGCTGACTGTTCCGCTACGGGGTGAGGCTGACGTCGCCGGAAAATAATAGGATGTGCGTGTGTGTAGAGGGATGGCCAGGCGGCAGCACAGCCAGCCACGACGGGAGGGAGCAGGCTGTCCCGCCGGCGTTGGTTTGGGTGGTTGTAGCAGGAAGATCAGAGATTGAAGAAGCACGGCGGCCGTTGGATGGACATCCAACAGACACTGCTCTGTGTTGACTAAGTTGACAAAGCCTTGCGTATGCGTCAAAATTTTTTTAGGACAATGTCAACGTCTACCTAGTAGGCCCAGAAGTCAGCCTCCAAATCCATGGAAAGAAACATACATCCCATTAGCCATTATTTTCAATAATTTACAACCCATTTGCTAATTATTAAGGATATTTGATGCCCATATTCTTTTTATTAGCATTGCAGACCATATATTCTGGGCAGTGCTAAAAAATTCAACAAAAATTTTCATATTTCGATGGGGTCCGAACTCTTTTAATCACGAAATTTTGAGTCGCGTTAAAAATATTTTTTAAAAAATATATCAAAATAAAATTCAAAAAACAATTCTCCACAAAAAATGAATGAAATTTAAAATCTTAACTAGCAAGATGCCTGTGCGTTGCACGGAACATGAAGATGCATTTGTATGAGTAGTTTATCTTGCGGGAGAAAAGACGATCTTTTAATGTAATTGCCAGTTGGCTTTGGTTTTTATAAGAGTAGAGAGTAGAGAAATCCAGAAAAAAAATGATATTTTGATGTAATTGCCGGTTGGCTTTGGTTTAAAAATTTACAGGCCATTGCTTACAACTTATAGCCCATTTTCTGGGGAAGCCCATTTCTTACTACTTTACATCCCTCCCTCCTCGTCTTGAAAGATTTGCTATCCAGCAGGGCTGGGAAAAGCCCCCGCACAGCCCCCGAGCTAGCCATTTTTAGAAAGAACTGGGCTAGCCATTTTTAGAAAGAAAAAATATATCAACTGGGCTCGTCATGTGCTTAAATAAAAGCATAAGCGTGGGCTAGACGGGCCACAGCCCCCGCACAGCGCGCACTTGAGCTCCGTCTCTGAAACTAAAAAAACAACTGGGCGAGCTGCTGGGTCCTTAGTGTTATCCGCTTGTTGTGTAATTTTAACAAATCCTCCGCCGCGCCGGCCTATGCATCGCCAGTGTGAGATGAGAGGTCGATGACTTGTCCTAGCGACATACCGCCGTTGGTGGACTCTGCGTCCCCCTTGCTGAAGTCGACCGCATCCTCGTCCTCGTCGGCGGCACCGCCCTCAAGGTTGTAGTACCCGTAGTAGTGGCTGCGCCAGATCTCGCGTTGGTACTCCACCGCCGATTCCTCGACGGACAGACTCTTCTCTACCTCGACCTCGGCCACGCGCAACTCCTCCTCCCGGCGCTCATCGATCTCCGCCTTCTCCTGCATCTCCAGCTCCCGCTCGGCGACCTCATGAGGAAGCAGGTGCTCCATGGCCACCGCCGCCTTTTCAGACGTGGGTTGCATGCTAGAGTCCGAGGTGGCCTGGAATATCTTGGCATGTGCATCCTTGATCTTGGCATGGATGGCCTCGACGCGGGCCAGGGCAACATCGGCAGCACAAACGGCAGCTCGAGCGCTCTTGATTTTTGCAGCCACCGTCACAGTAGCAGCTGCAGCCGTCTCGGCTGCCGTGGTGTGGGGACCCCAACTCATAAGTCGTGATCACCGAATGCACGTGTACAGTGATCCCAGAGATCAATGCTCATTGAACACACAGAAGCTGAGTAACAAGAGTCTTACATCCATACATATCGGTTTACACAAATTATGACCATTATGGTCAAGTCTTTCATAGATAAAGCCACAAGGGCTGAATACCAAATAGACTTAAGCAGCGGAAATTCTTCGTCGATAAGAAGAACCCATGTCATCTGCCTTAACCCTACAGGCATTCTGACTGGGAAACGTCCTAGTTCGCATGTTCGTCTCCAAAGAACTCTTCTTCGAACTCCTGTTCTTCCATGCCTGGCCAATTAAATAACCAGTGGCAAGCCAATGAGTACTTTGAATGTACTTGCAAGCAACCCATGTTTTGTTTCAAGATACAACAATGCATGATATAGGTAAATTTTTGCAGAAAGCTTGTTTTGAGTGCAATGACACGTTCAACCACTTGTAAGACATGCATCAGGAGAATTCAAGTAACCATGAGGACAGCTTACAGATATCAACACAGATAGAGTGGGCATCAACCCAACTCAATCATGTCAAGTCCCTTGACTTGACCCACGTAGATCTTCCCACTTATCCAAACACACACACTGGTTTGTAACATGTGGACGTAGCCCATGAGCGGTTACCCAACTATCCTTGACCGTGGACACGGCTATTCGAATAGTTTTACACTCTGCAGTGGTTGCACACTTTACCCACAAGATCCGGGGAACTTCCATGTCATCCATGACCCGCGGTACCTCAAGTACCCGGGGTAAGCACCCGATCACTATCTTTCCCTAGATGACACTAACATGGAGTCCACTCGTTGTTCCGTATCCTCACGATGTACATCATATGAGACTCACTCGAGATCGTAACATCCGAGAGGGGACACAACGGTGTATCCGGTGCCCTGTGAAAACAGTCATGGCCGCCCTACCTAGCACGACCCCGTCCCAAGAGAGCGCACCAACAACTCTCCCATCACTAGTAATGCGGGATCCAAGCTAGTATCAGCCTAGGTAATCAATAATGCCCTTTCCCATACAAGGGTAGAGTGGTTGCGCATGTAAGGTTGGAATAACGGTCGCAACTTAAACCAATCCGTTTTGAAAAACAACACACACACTTGCCTCGGTATACCACTTCGTCATCAAGTGGTTACCCAACTCATCATCTCCCCTGGGCATAAGTGTCGCCCGATGGGGTTTCTGAAAAGTCTTTTGAAAATACTATGTCTCCATCACCATGCATATTCCCGTCCCTTTTTTTGCGTAGCACTACTTTAGCATCCTATCTACTCCCACCGGCATAACCCTCATAAGGAGGTAGGGTCATGCACAATGCAAGTATCAACAAGGAAGTAATAGAGGCAACCCATCAAAGTGGTTACCATCTCATCATGATTCTGATGCAACACTAATAAAGTGCTATATGACATGCATAAAAAGGTTTTCATAGACATGGTCAAAGGGCTGCTTGCCTGGTTCATGAGAGTCTTGAGATCTTCTGGTCCTTCTCCAAGTACTCCGTCTACTTCGTCAACTAATGTCGAAACAATCATAATAAGCAACACAACAAGGCAGAAAATAAAAGTGCTCTAAAAATATTGTTTTGACTTTTCTAGGACATCTCTGGTTATATGAAAATTAACCAGAGTGGTTTCATTGGAATTTGGTCAGTGGATATTTCTAAATATTTTGATATGATGGAATCAAGGGGTTTATGGATTTGCAAGAAGTGTACAGAAACATAATTTTTTTTAAATGAGCAAAGGCACCCATTTAACAAAGGATGATTTTAGAAGCATCTAGGAGTTGGTTTCACTGGATTTTGAGTTCAAATTAATTTCCTATGAATTTGCAAAGTTGACAAATATGACGAAATGGCTCATTATTTTGTGTGGTACAGAAAGTATTAAGACAAATGTTCATAAACTAAGTTATGAACTAATAAGCATCTAGGAATTTGAATCATGCATTCGGATCAAATCTGAGCCCTCTGTGATTTTCTAAAGTTTATGACAGAAATGGAAAAGTAAGATTTCATAAACATTTGTGAAGGAAATGTTTCTGGAAAAATGTGCAAATTGCACCCTGTGATAGAGAATGAATTTATGAACTAGTAGAAATTTGAATCATAAAATTTGGGCATGAAATGAATGAACTATGGATTTTATAAACTCACTGGAAAAGAATAAAAAGAAATATAAGGCATTACCCTTATCCTACGCACCGGTGAGAGATAGCCCTGGGCCGGCCTAGCTGCTCGGCCGCTCGGGCGACAGGGGCAACGTCGAAGGCGTACCGAGGTAATACACCTTCTCGCACGGGAGGCAACCCCAAGCTGGACCTGTGTCCACTTGCCAGCGTGGCCCGGTGGGTGGAGGCACCGACGAGCAGGGCCCACCCACAGGTCATCGTCTTCGTCTTCCTCCTGTGCGCCCGCCTGGCCCCGGAAGCAGAGAGCCCCGACATTGACTGTCGGCGCTACGGAGCACCTCCGGCGACGCTCTGGCTATGGATGAGCTCGGCGTTGAGCGCCGCATCCACTGGTGTATGCCACGGCTGCCGGGGATGGTCAAGACGACGGTGGCTTGGACGTCGGCGAATGGTGGCTTCGGGCGAGGTTGGCCACAGCGCTACGGTGCGCCCTCGGACGAGGGGAAAAGCGTGGGAGCTCCGCCTTGCTCAGGTGAGCCTGCTGGTCGAGAGAGGAGAGGGAGAAGGGCTCGGGCTTGGCTAAATTTAGGGGGAAGGCGACGGCGGCCATGGCGGCCATGAGAAGTGGGGAGCGGCTCTGGAGGTAAAGTGAGAGGTCTGGGAGAGAGCTAGGAGGGCGGCGAGTCGTATTGTGAGCTTGAAGTGAGGTCGGGAAGGCCAGATGAGGAGGGGCGAAGATGTGCCGCGGACCGCGTCCATGGTCTCGAGCTGGGCAACACCAGGGCCATATTGGCGCCCCTGGTCGTGTCTGGGGCACTCGTGGGCATGGACCAGGTCGAGGGAGGAGGAAAGAGGAAGTGGGGCGTGCTCCAGGAGGGTCCCGAGCTCGTGCGCCCATTGGCCGAGCCGGGCGGTGTCGGGCACGGGCAGCAGGGGTGAGAGAGGGGGGAGAGGAGAGGGACTGCATGGCTGTCGTGTTGCGGACATCGAGAACCTTGACTGGCGCGAGGGGGAGGTCCGAGGCGGTCGTGGGACGCGGTGTCAATGGTCGGGAGCACGATAGCATGCTCCAGAGCGCGTCTTTGGCCGGCGTCCACGGCTTTTCGCGCGCACCAGCGCGTCCACTTGCGTCTGGAAGCTGCAGGGGAGAGTAAACAATGGGAAAGTGGCATTGTATGCTCTGGAACTTCCCAGGAGTGGGAGAGAGATGAGAAAGGGAGGGGAAAGTGGGTGTCCAGAGAGGAAAATTGGGTCTCTGCCCCCCTTAATCATTGCTCCTTGGGCAGCCAAGCATGCAGGAGGTAGAGGAGGAGCAGATGGGGCCGTGGGAAAAAGTTGAGCTCATGAAGATTAGTGGAAATGGCCAAAACATGAGTTTTGAAATTCTGCCAGAAGGTGTTTGATGCTAATTTGGTCAAGCAAATAGATTCCACTTGACATGAGAATTAACAGGGTGAAATGGAAAGTATAATTAGGGTGTTCCACCAAATTTGAGCTCATTTGGACAAAGTGGCCAATGTAACTTTGGTAAACCCTAGAAATCAGCAGAAATGGCTTTACCAAGATTTAGTCATGCAAATATATTCTCCCTGATGCACCACTTGTTGTAGTGTCCTAATTTGAGGATTTGAACATGTCCACAAAAATCCAGATCAAAAGGACACACTTGGCAATGTAGAGTTGTTCAAATTTGGTTCTGGACAGAAAGGGTTTTCAGGGGGTTTGATGATGTTTTCTTGATCTTCAAGGCATAAGGCTTTGTTAGATCATCAAATATGCCATATGTGACATGCTATAATTTTCTTGGATTTGTATGGAAATATTTCCTGTAGAAATATTTCAAATCCTTGAAATGGGCAGAAATGGTTTTGGGAGGTTTTGTCCAATATTTTGATCATGACCATATGTTGAAACTCATATATATGGAAAATATATGTCCATTGAGTCTCCCTAATTTTTCTCAATTATTTTTAAAGCTTTAAAATAACTCTAACCTATTAAAGACCATTTATGGCCATAAGAAAAAGGCTTTAAATAAAATAGGAAAATAACTTTTAAAATTATATTTTTGTGGTTTCTGGGTATCCTATGTCTAATAGGAGTTAAACATATTTTTGGAAAGATTTTTACTACCCTTAATTAAGTACTTGCAGTGCAAACCTCAATTCAGGGTTTTTTGAAAAACTAATTTTTGAAAATACTATTTGGACAAATTATTTTTGTAAGAAATTATTTTTATGTCCTATACACATGGCATGATCATTGGTTCAAGAGTTTGGAGCAAGGAGATTAAGTATAGGAGTTGGAGGATTTATTTGATTTTTAGAGCACTTGCAAACAACACACAAAATCCAATCAAGGCAAGGTCCAAAACACTTAAAAGTTTTTGTCAAACCACATTTTATCATGATTTATTAGCTTAAGTGTTGTGGCATGAAAATCAGGGTGTGACACGCGGCTGCCTTGTCAGCTGCCGTAGACGCCCTCTCGGCGGAAGTGGCCGCGCTAAATGCGGATGCGGCAGCACTCTCGCCATAGGCGGCGTCGCTCTCGGCGTAGGCGGCGGCGCTCGGGGTGTGGAGGGGGATGCGGTTATCGTACGGGCCTTCACGAAGCGTTTCCACGGCGTCATCTTTGCAAGAAGGGAGTGCTGGAATGGGGATTGGGATTCGTGGATTCGGGGTTGCCGGCACTGGAGCAGACGAGCCGGCGAAGCTTAAGGAGGAAGACTTAAATAGACCCAGATATTTTCATCGCAAATGGTTCCTAGAAAACAACTCTGTGTGATGTTGTACATAATTTTTATTAGCTCTGAAAGACAAATTTGGAGTAAAGTGGCAACGGCTGGTGTTTTAAATGAACGAGAAATTTTGTAGTACTAATACAACTGTCATGTCAAATTTTGGAAAAATTCATGGGTCATTTGACCTTTTAAGACATTTAAGCGATTTTCTAGCACTGAGGAATTAGGAGGAAGTATTTTTTTGGCTTGCAATAACAAGGCACCTGCTTGCGTAATGCAATCACCCTGGTGGGTCCTTGTTGTGAGCCTCTCTACGTACAGTCATCTCCTAATTCCTCTTGGTTGTTGACAATGTTTTTTTGCGGGGAGGTTGTTGACCATGTTGACAATGCCAGACGGTGGCGGGCACAGCGAGTGAACCAAGGCGGAGAACGACGGTGAGGCCTCAGACGGAAACGAACAACAGTCGTGGAAGATTCGGTAGTGTAGTGGTAGGTGGAGGGGAGTACGAGGGCAACAACATGCAACTCAAGCTTACAAACGGTACAAAAAGCCCAAGGATTAAGTGTTCGTCAAATTTTTAGACAAAACCCAGATTGAACATGGCAGTAACATCTAACCCAACCTCTCTTTTTCATAGTCACAAAAAAATGGATCGGTCTGATCCATAAAATCAACATCCTATGCAAAAAAATTATTTCAGGATGACTACAACTTGTTGTAAATAGAAGCCGAGCACGTTTAGAAGCCCATTTGTCCACCTGAAACTTCTTTTTTTGCTGTCCAACGTGTCCGCCCATGACAAATCTCTTGCAGTAAAACTTAAATCTCATGGACAATACTAACCTCGCATTCAACAGGAAGAATGTGACAAAGCTTCTGTTTGCCTGGTTGGATACATATCCTTCCATCGTTATTGTCCTCAAACGAATGTCATGAGAACTAAGAAAATCTTGGTGCTTATTACGCCACCGATTGGTTATACATTTTTTACATGTGGTAGCACTGCCTAAGTAAACATGAAGATTGAAAACAGTTAAGGTCTGAAAAAAGAGTATGTCGAAAGAGCGACAGCTGAATGATTAATTCTAGTACAATATATACGGGCTTTCAATGTGCATGAAATCATCGCCTCTATATATAAATTCTCCAAAGATGGAAAGCATCGCATCAAGCCAATAATTATGTTCATATCAAAACTAAACATTCTGATATATAAGATCTTGACAGAATCCAGCAGCATTGATAGGCTATCCATGGACAAAATCTTCATTGAGCATATAACATAATATTAGTACCCAAAGTGTACTCCAAGATGATATAAAACTTATGCACACAAATGAAAAATGCAGCTTATGATTACAAATGTGTAGATGATAATATACGGTACCTGAATAAGTGTGAAGCGAAACACCAACTTGTTGTGATCATCAAACGGATCACGAATTACACTCAAGGTCTCCAAGTTGGGCGCAGAGACATTAGTTATTTGCGAAGGTCTATAACAATTATGAAGGAGGAACCTTTGAAGTGAAGGTGCATCTTCGATGATGAGCTGTTGTCCTTCAAAACAAATTCCAATGCTTTTAAGGTGAGGCGACTTTATTTTGAGACAACTGATAGGGATTTCTATTCCCAAAACAATCATCAAGCGCTCCAGGGCAGGGCAACTAGAGTGGATGATGATGTGCAGTGAGACCTCCGACAGATAAACCACCACAAACGAAAGTTTTTTTAGAAGTGGGAGTCGAAGCATTTGTACCATATCGTCTGGTAGATGGCACCGGGCGAAGGTGGCGGTGTGGAGAGAGGAGGAAAACCGTGAGATGGACAACAGTTGTGTGGGAACGAATTCTTGGCGTGTTCATGGTATGAAACTTTCGTGGTAATGGTAGAGCTCAAACTGCTGGAGTTTTCCGAATTCAGGTGATGTTAGCCAAGCGTCCACCGTGCCGGGTATGGACAGCAGGTAGCATGTCGGGATGCAGAGGCATTGAACGGGCCCTGCTGGTGAGAGGAGACGATGGCTCTGAGGAGATCAAATGCAGGAAAGGATAGATATCTAACGACAATCGAGATTGAGGGGCGCGGTGCGCCATAGAGGGCGCCACCAAGTTGAGAGGACTTGTGTGCGGCAGCAATCCTTGGTGGGGAGAAGCGAGATGATCTCCTCAAGGATGACGTCCGGGAGATCACTGATATGGTCCACCGGAGGTTCTACCGGTTCCTCATATCCGGGTGTGAGTGTGTGTGT
>NC_041390.1:128194075-128268264 GCF_002162155.2 Triticum dicoccoides | reverse complement strand
AAGCGGGAGAGTCCAGCGAGCTGTAGTATAAGTGGAAGCGAGGAGGAAGGAGGGTTTTCTGGGGATCGCCTCCTCTTCAAGAAATATGGGCTTCTCCTCGCAAAAAACAAAAACAAATGGGCTTTAAGATGGATAGGCTTTTGTATCGGCCTAGTTGGCTGCCCGTGTTTCATACTAGAGGGCCTTGTGCTAGAGGCAGCCCGAGACACTCTCCAGCTTATTGCCCATTCAAAAGAAAAAAAGAGACGCCTCCAGCTTATGGCTACTCATCGGTAACCTTTTTCAACTTGGCATCCACCAAATTAGAGGATGCGGTACTGGATGCAGACACTCACTGTCGGTGTCAAAACCGGCGGATCTCGGGTAGGGGGTCCCGAACTATGCGTCTAGGCCGGATGGTAACAGGAGGCAAGGGACACGAAGTTTTACCCAGGTTCGGGCCCTCTCGATGGAGGTAAAAACCTACGTCCTGCTTGATTAATATTGATGATATGGGTAGTACAAGAGTAGATCTACCACGAGATCAGAGAGGCTAAACCCTAGAAGCTAGCCTATGGTATGATTGTTGATGTGTATGTTGTCCTACGGACTAAAACCCTCCGGTTTATATAGACACCGGATAGGGTTAGGGTTACATAGAGTCGGTTACAATGGTAGGAGATCTGAACATCCGTATCGCCAAGCTTGCCTTCCATGCCAAGGAAAGTCCCTTCCGGACACGGGACGGAGTCTTCAATCTTGTATCTTCATAGTCCAAGAGTCCGGCTGAAGGTATAGTTAGGCTATCCGAACTCCCCCTAATCCAGGACTCCCTCAGTAGCCCCTGAACCAGGCTTCAATGATGACGAGTCCGGCGCGCAAATTGTCATCAGCATTGCAAGGCGGGTTCCTCCTCCAAGTACTTCATAGATGATTTTGAACACAAAGATAGTGTCCGGCTCTGCAAAATAAGTTTCCACATATTGCCATAGAGAGAATAATATTTACACAAATCTAATCTGCTGACGTATTCCGTAGTGTGACATCACACCACGGCCAAGCTTTTATTTGAACCGTTTTACTGTCCCATCTTAGCGCGTTATGCGAGGCGGTTTCCTTGGCACGTCTTGTTAAAGCAGAGATCGTGTCCGCTTATTCCGGGGTTCTCATCAATACGGGCGTGGGTAACCCAACCGCGCCATTGATTACGGCGCTTGGAGATAAGCGAGTTTTACCAGGCTGGTGGGGACACGTAGTTGCGTCCACCCATATAAGGGGATAAGGATCCACCTTTTCACCCACGCCTTCTTCCTCCTTTGCCTATCCATTCTTGCGCACTCGAGCTCCAGCGCCCAAGTCCGCACTACCACCTCAACCTTCTCCAGTCATGTCCGGAGCGGGAGGCAAGTGGATGGTCTCCTCTGTCAGGGAGGGACACATCAAAAAGCTGAGGAAGGCCGGATATCTGGCTAGCGATATCGCGCACCGGCTTCCCGAAAAGGGGCAGCTCATCCCCACTCCTAGGCCCCATGAGAGGGTGGTATTCCTCCCCCATTTCCTCCGCGGACTGGGCTTCCCTCTGCATCCATTTGTCCGGGGGCTCATGTTCTACTACGGCCTGGATTTCCATGATCTGGCCCCGAACTTCGTCCTCAACATCTCGGTGTTCATTGTCGTGTGCGAGGCGTTCCTCCGCATCCGCCCCCATTTCGGCCTATGGCTTAAGACTTTCAACGTAAAGCCAAAGGTGGTGCGCGGCAGCCAGGCGGAGTGCAGCGGTGCCATGGTTGGCAAGATGGCCAACGTCCTGTGGCTCGAGGGCTCCTTTGTGGAGACCCTGAAGGGGAGGCAAACATGGTGGTTTTACGTCACCGAGCCGCGCGACGCCGAATGGGTCGCACCCCCTGAGTTTCGATCTGCCCCCCCTACGCGGCTCACCTCCTGGAAGGAGACAGACCTGTCTTGGGGTAAAAAAGGAGAGCTGACCGGACTCCAAACATGCATCCAAACCCTGGTGAACAAGAAGCTCAAGCTTGTCAACGTAGTCTAGGTTATGCTCATCCGCCTGATCCTCCCGTGTCAACGACGGGCCTTCAATCTGTGGGAGTTCGACCCGGCGCAGCATCAAACTCTAAACAGGCTCTTCGATACGATGTACGAAGATGCCTGGAGGATGCTTTTCAAGGGCGTCGAGGCTCCTGCATCCGCTACCTAGGATCGCGGATTCAGCGTGCAGCATCACGCGCTCGCGGTAAGATGTTTTTTTCTTTTACAGGGTATCAGTTTTCCATAGTTTGATTCTATGCGGGATCTAAGCTCCCTTTCCTCTGACAGGATTGGCAGGTGACGTCCGGACTGATCAACTGTCCGGCTCCTTTGCCCGAAGGCCCAACGGACGCTCACCTCATGAAGCTGCTGGTTCCGGCACCCTATGTGGTGCCGGAGAAGAGGGCCAAGAAGAAGGCCACGGGGACTCGAAAGAGTGCCCGATGCCCAGAGGTGTCGGATTCACCATCCGAAGAATCCGAGGTGCACTCCTCCCATGAAGATGAGGAGGAGGAAGAAGAGACCCCTCCCCCTCTAGCGGGGGAAGGGAAGAAAAGGAAGGCCGCCCCAACTGGGGAGGCCGAAGGGTCCAAGAAGGGGAAAACCCTTTCTCCGGACTACTCCACCGACGTAGACGATGGCAGAGAGGAGTGGGCGCCCAGGGCCAAGCCCCTGGGAAAATCGTAAGTATCCGGATACCGAAGTAATTCATAGTATTCGTTTATTGCATAGCTTTCCCTTATGTCGAATGTGTTTATATAGCCCACCCAAAGACCGGCTCGACGCGTCGTCGAGCGGCTCACTGGACTCGTCGGAAGTGAACTCACTTCCGACGGCTTCCTCCCCCCTCCCTACGGACGACACCGAAGTGTTGTCCCAACAGGTTCCAATCCGAGAGGAGGTGGTCCTGGAGGCGCCGTAAGGTGACCTCCCGGGCTCCAGGAGTAAAGGGGATGAAACCCCCCAGGTCTCCAAGTCCGGCTCTAGGCCGGACACCGCTCCGGAACCTTCAAAGGTTCCAGAGTCCGGTGGGGGACCTCCTTCCAAGAGGAGCAAGTCCACCGTGCCAGCGGCCTCCGTCCAACCGGAGGCGCCGGACAATATGTTGGAGGCGCTCCAAGGCGACTCCATCAACGAGGAGCACCACGCTATTATGAGTGCGGTGGTCCAGAAGGTTCAGTCCGCAAAAAAAGGACTGACTGAAGCTTGTACTAGCCTTTTGACAGGCTTCGAGGTAAGTAAAGAAAGTGTAAATAATAGTATCGCATAGACAGTAGCCCCTGATGCTCTGTTTGGCGTTCGGGAAGAAAAGCCGAATAGAGGATCAAATAGAATTCGCAGGATTCTAACAAAAATGAGTCAATATGCATGTGCAGGCTACCCTACTTGCGCCCGCCGCTCTGACTGCGGAAGTGGACACGCTGAAGGAGGACCTCGAAAGGTCCGAGCAAGAGCTCGAGCATGCCAAGAAGTAGCTCAAGGATAATGAAGTTAAGAAATACCTTGTTAAAAATATATATATAAGGTGCAATTGCAAAAAATGACAGGATTATCGTGGCTATTGTAGGGGCCACGTCTGAGGTGGCGACCCTTAAGCAAGCGCTAGACGAGGCCGAGAAGAATTCGGCCTCAGAGCGCATCGAGCAGGAGAAGTATGAGGCCGAGGTTGGCACGGTGCGGCAAGAGCTCCAGGCTCTCATGGAAAAACATGAGAGTTTGGAGCGTGACTCGAAGACGCAAGCGTACGAGCTTGCGGTGGCTATCGAAAATGCCAAATCTGCCAAGGCTAAATCCCAGAAGACCCTCCAGGAGTTAGATGAGGTGAAGAAGATAGCGGTGGGTAAGGCATTCTTTATGCAAAGCAAACACATAAACGTGAGTTACCAGTTACTTACTCGAATCCGGAGCTCTCCAGGAGTGTTCGTAGATCTTCCCCGGAGTGTATCCGATGCCACCGCATTCTATCGAGCCGAGGAGGGCAGCTCGACGGAGAAGGTGTTCTGGTCTCAGTATGCTGAGGCCGGACACCCCATACCCCTGAGCGACCAGCTGAAGCAACTGGTCGAGCTCGACAAGGCGGCCGAACAGGCCATGAAGGGCCTCCTAGTACGGCTGTGGCCTGGAGAGGCTCTGCCTGGGAGTTATTTCGGGCTGGTGCGGCGGCTGGTGGAGGCCTGTCCAAGGCTCGAAGTCATCAAGCACTCCATCTGTATTGAAGGTGCCCGTAGGGCCTTTGCCCGTGGTAAGGTGCACTGGGGCAGGCTGGATGCGGAGAAGCTTGTGAAGGATGGGCCATCAGCGGGGAAAGAGCATCGCAAGCCCGAAAATTACTATAAGGATGTTCTGAAGGGTTCCCGCGTTGTGGCGGATGAATGTACTAGGGATGTAATTTTTGAGTAAAACTCGCTCGTGTTTGTCCTGTGCGCTGAAAACTTGTTCATATGCGCTGAACAATGCTGCTTGAATTTAAAGTATTACCTTCTGTGCGGCTGTTTATCAATACTGAGAGATGGCGAGTCGTCGGCTTCTGCCCCTTGCCGCTAGTGCTGGGGTGTTCGGGGATAAACCTGAGGGCTCTTTTTCCCATGTTTGGGTCCTTCGAGGGAGGCGCTCAGCCCAACGAACAAGGCAATCGGACTACAATGCGTGAACACTCTCACTTAGCCATAGAATTCTATAATTTTAAATTTCGGCGAAGCCCCTGGTATTCGGAAGGCCGAGTTCGGGGCGCTATACATGCCTTGCCCGGACAGAGCCGGCTCCTCGCCCTAAGCGGCATAAGTCTTTAAGGACTTGAAAAGACCTCTCGAACAGCGACCAGCTCTAGCCTCATCATGACGGTCAGTTTTAGCTTTCTCCACTGAGGTGCTCGAGCCAGCTCAACCGGGGCACAATCGCAGTGGTTCTCCTAGTGCTACCTTAGCCGATATAGCGGAACGTAAGGCACCAAAACATAGGAGCCGGGCAAACCCAACCATTGACCCAAGACATGATTCGGAGCCGATGCATATAATGCTATAAGTTCGGGGTGCCGCACTTGTTAAAGTGTTCGGACTTCTCACACCATGTTGAGGGCTACTGAAGCCCCTGGCGTATTTTGGCCGTACCAAAGTGTACGGGTGCAACATGTCGTTAAGGAACATACATAAAAAAAGGTAATGCAAAAAATAGACAAAAGCTATGCATTGTTTATTAAAATAGCTGCGATCAAAGCAGAACGATACAAATAATGCGGTAAATGAAAGGTTGGACTATTTAACATGTCTGCTCCAGGGGCAAGCTGCGGAATAGTATGCGAAGCAGGTATACTGCTCGTGATAGAGACCACCAGGGATTTCCGTAATGCGGCATGGCTTGTCTGCTTCCCTGGTCCTTGCATCGTTTGTGCGGCAATTGAACTGCCGAACAGGCCTTCCGAAGAGTAGAGTCCTGGAAGTAAGACAAAAGTAAAAAATTGGCAGCCCCTGGTACGGTTTAAGCCGTGTATTGGGCGTGCCGTGATGGTGCCCCTCCCCCTGTGCCCATGGTATCTCTATGGCGTAGTTATGTACACGAAGTACTGGCGTCGCCTTTTTGCGAGGGTTGGGGTTGGGGCCGCATCGCTACACCTGCTCGGAACGTGCCAGGCGGTCTTGTTGTAGGTTACTCCGGGCGCGCTTGACGGTTTTCGGACGTTTAATGGCCGGACTGGAGAACTGCTTGGAGAGGCTGCTTTGTACTTCCGCTGCAAGGGCCGCCGTGTGCTCCTCCGTTCAGAGGGAGCGTTCGGTGTTTCATTGACCGTAATTACTCCACGAGGGCCTGGCATCTTGAGCTTAAGGTATGCGTAGTGCGTTACCGCATTGAATTTGGTGAATGCGGTTCACCCGAGCAGTGCGTGATAGCCACTACGAAACGGGACTATGTCGAAGATTAACTCCTCGCTTCGGAAATTATCCGGAGATCCGAAGACCACTTCAAGTGTGACTGAGCCTGCACAGTTGGCCTCTACACCTGGTATTACGCCTTTAAAGGTTGCTTTGGTGGGCTTAATCCTCGAGGGATCGATGCCCATTTTTCGCACTGTATCCTGGTAAAGCAGGTTCAGGCTGTTGCCGCCGTCCATGAGGACTCTAGTGAGATGAAATCCGTAAATAATTGGGTCTAGAACCAATGCGGCAAATCCGCCATGACGGATGCTAGTGGGATGGTCTCTTCGATCAAAGGTGATCGGGCAGGAGGACCATGGGTTGAACTTTGGGGCGACTGGCTCTACCGCGTATACGTCCCTTAACGCGCTCTTCCGCTCAATTTTGGGGATGTGGGTGGCGTATATCATGTTCATCGTCCGCACTTGTGGGGGGAAACCCTTCTGTCCATTGTTGTTCGGTGGCCGGGGCTCCTCGTCGTCATCGTTATGCAGCCCCTTATCTTCATTGTTGGCGCTTAACTTGCCTGCCTGCTTGAACACCCAACAATCCCTATTGGTGTGATTGGCCAGCTTTTCGGGGGTGCCATGTATTTGGCACAAGCGGTCGAGTATTCGGTCCAAGCTGGACGGGCCCCTAGGATTCCTTTTGAATGGCTTTTTCCGCTGACCGGATTTAGAGCCTCTGAATCCGGCATTAACTGCCGTATCCTCAGCATTGTCATGGTTAATGCGGCGCTTCTGCTTGTTGCGACGTGACCTGCCACTAATGTCCCTGGTGTCCGAACTACCAGGGTTCTTGGTCATATTGTTGCTACAAGCGAGCCAGTTGTCTTCTCCCGTGCAAAAGCGGGTCATGAGTGTCGTGAGTGCTGCCATAGATTTCGGCTTTTCCTATCCGAGGTGCCGGGCCAGCCAGTCGTCACGGATATTGTGCTTGAAAGCTGCTAGGGCCTCAGCGTCCGGACAGTCGACTATTTGATTTTTCTTTGTTAGGAACCGTGTCCAGAATTGTCTGGCCGATTCCTTTGGCTGCTGGATTACGTGACTTAGGTCATCGGCGTCTGGGGGTCGCACATAAGTGCCCTGGAAATTGTTGAGGAATGCGGCTTCCAGGTCCTCCCAACAACTGATTGATCCTGTTGGCAAGCTGTTGAGCCAATGCCGAGCTGGTCCTTTAAGCTTGAGTGGGAGGTATTTGATGGCGTGAAAATCGTCGCTGCAGGCCATGTGGATATGAAGGAGATAATCCTCGATCCATACCGCAGGGTCTGTTGTGCCATCATATGATTCGATGTTTACGGGTTTGAAACCCTCGGGGATTTGATGATCCATTATTTCGTCTCTAAAGCACAGTGGGTGTGCGGCGCCTCTGTACTGGGCGATATCATGACGTGGCTCTAATGAGCTTTGTCTACTGTGTTCGGCCCTGCCGAATTTGTGGCTGGCGTGATGGTTACCGTCTTGAGCCATGGGGTGCCCACACGATCCGTACATCGATCGTGCTTGCCTTGCCTTGTCCTCCAACATGTCTCGTAAGTCCGGCGCATATTCCCGTGCCTTGGTTCGGGGTGCGGCTTGAGTGGAGGGCCGGGAGGCCTCTCTGTTGCGGCCACGAGGTGGCCGGTCGGCCGCATCAAGTGCTTCCTCCTCTAATTGGGGTAGCAACCTGCGCTTTGGGTAACACTTGGAGGGGCGTTCGAGTTTATGCTCTTCGGCCGCAAGGACTTCAGTCCATCTGTCAACTAGCAAATCTTGATCAGCTCTGAGTTGTTGTTGTTTTTTCTTGAGGCTTCTTGCCTTGGCCAGAAGCCTGCGTTGGAAACCCTTTTGCTCAACAGGATCCTCTGGCACGACGAATTCATCGTCGTCGAGGCTTGCCTCGTCTTCGAAGGGAGGCATATAATTATCATCCTCGACTTCTGTGTCTGCCGCTCTCTCATGAGCGCTGGCTTCTCCATCCTCCTATGCTAAACCTTGCTGGAGGGGGTTTTCTTTGGCACTCTCCAGAGTATTATTATCTCCCGTGCTGGAATCACCGTTTTTGTGTTGGCGGGATTTTGAGCGGCGCCGCTGACGCTGGCGCTTGGGCTGTTTCTTGGAGGGGTCATCCTCTGTTGTTCCATCGCCCTCTCCCTCTTTTGGGGTGTCCACCATGTATATTTCATATGCCGAGGTGGCTTTCCAGGGCCTAGTAGGCGCTGGTTCTCCATCATCTCCTTCATCGGCGTCCATACCGTCGATGTCTTCGGAGTCGAAGTCGAGCATGTCGGTTAAGTCGTCGACAGTGGCTACGAAGTGGGTGGTGGGTGGGTTTTGAATTTCTTCATTGTCCGTACCCCAACCTTGCTGACCGTAGTCCGGCCAGGGCTCTTCTGATAAAGAGAGAGACTTCAGTGACTTCAGGATATCGCCAAAAGGCGAGTGTTGAAAGATGTCTGCGGCAGTGAACTCCATGATCGGCGCCCAATCGGATTCGACTGGCAGGGGCGCGGAGGGTTCGGAGTCCGGAGAGGAGTCCGGCTCCTTGGAGTCATGAGCCTCGCAGAGTACGGGGTTGGTGTTCGGCTCAATCGCCGTTTGGATGGCAGCCCCCGAGGTGGCGTCCAATCGCCCATCCTCGATCGGCGCAGTTGACTCTGAACTAAGGGTCGGAGCCGGTGCGGGTGCGGCCTCCAGGGCACCATTCGGCGGCAGAGTTAGATCATGCTCGTCTTGACAGTGCGGCGTGCTCGGCAGTGGTTCGAATCCGTCGAAGATCAAGTCCCCGCGGATGTCAGCCATGTAGTTTAAACTTCCGAACCTAACCTGATGGCCAGGGGCGTAGCTTTCGATCTGCTCTAGATGGCCAAGTGAATTGGCCCGCAGTGCGAAGCCGCCAAAGACGAAGATCTGTCTGGGAGGAAGGTCTCACCCTGGACGGCATCGCCATTGTTGATCGTAGGAGCCATCGGGCCTGACGGCGACGGCACAGAGGAACTCTCAATGAAAGCACCAATGTCGGTGTCAAAACCGGCGGATCTCGGGTAGGGGGTCCCGAACTGTGCGTCTAGGCCGGATGGTAACAGGAGGCAAGGGACACGAAGTTTTACCCAGGTTCGGGCCCTCTCGATGGAGGTAAAAACCTATGTCCTGCTTGATTAATATTGATGGTATGGGTAGTACAAGAGTAGATCTACCACGAGATCAGAGAGGCTAAACCCTAGAAGCTAGCCTATGGTATGATTGTTGACGTGTATGTTGTCCTACGGACTAAAACCCTTCAGTTTGTATAGACACCAGATAGGGTTAGGGCTACATAGAGTCGGTTACAATGGTAGGAGATCTGAACATCCGTATCGCCAAGCTTGCCTTCCACGCCAAGGAAAGTCCCTTCCGGACACGGGGCGGAGTCTTCAATATTTTATCTTCATTGTCCAGGAGTCCGCCTGAAGGTATAGTTCGGCTATCCGAACACCCCCTAATCCAGGACTCCCTCACTCACACTTTGGTCGCGTAGCGTGGCAAAGTGAGGTGTTAAATAACAGGCCTACAATATACTTACTAGATTGTGAAGGTTCACAGGCTAGTCAACATTTACATTAAACTAAGCTTTAGAAGATACGGTATGCATACTAACATTCAGAAGAACAAAAGTTCAGCATGTTTATGCATCTCAATGATTCACCATACTATAACCAATACAAAGTTTTGAGAAGGTGTGGAAATAAAGAAAATCGGTCGATGCTTTTCTGAGCAAAGGGCCTCCTTGCGCACGCATTAATTTCCTGGGCATGCTTGTTTCTTCTCAATGTTGCGAGCACTTTGAGCATGTTGGCAACTCCACAGCTAGCTAGCTGCCTAATCCTGCAATTGATGCTGACACATTTGCAGCAAACACATGAGGCAATAGAGATGACTCAACATGAGGCCATATTGTGCAGTTCCCCTGAAATCATCTTCATTGTCCTAAATCTGAAAAGATAGGAGAACAATAGCTATACTTAAATGGTGTTGCAAAACAGTAGCACATATCAATAGCTCGGCATGATAAAACATGATCATCTGGACAAAGGGGATACTGACGTGCCTGAGGAAGATTATATATAATTTCATAAGTCCTTGGTTGATTTCCACCTTTGGCTGCACTGCTTGTTTGCCACTCCACACATGACAGGATCGTTCAGCACTGCAATCAGCAAGTCAACGTACGAATAAGATTATTTCATCTTGCGGTGGTGATTGTACCTAGTTAAGAACGTAGGAATACCTGGAGCACCATGAGGTTAGCTGACAGCAGGTAGATGCAGCCATATAAGTTTTGTGTGGTGCTACCAAAATTGAGGTTTGTATCCCTTCCCATTATGAGAATTCTTCTTGAAGTTGGTAGAATGTGACGGCTTGTTCTTTGCATCAAACTTGCCTTTCTCCTGAGATTTGTTCTTGTTGTTTTGGGGCTGGTTGGGCTGGAAGTTCTTCTCGTGTACCATGTGGGCACTAGAAGCTCCCTCAGCGACCCAAGCACATGTGTCTTTTTCTCCCGCCTTCTCTTCAAAATGAAGAGTGCTAATGAGATCCTAAACACAAAACTCATGTCTCTTGTTTTTTCAGAGAAGTAGCAAAATCGTTCCACGAATGTGGAAGCTTGGCAAAAATGGTCCCAACAACAAATTTGTCTGACAACACACACTTGAAGTACTCAAGTTCCTTAGCGGGTGACTGTATCTCATGTGTCTGCTGAACAACAGAGCGCTCATCAGTCATCTTGTAGTCACATAATTGCTCGATGATGTAAAACTCGTTGCCGGCGCCCGAGGCCCCAAACGTGGCCTCGAGCGCAGCCCACATCTCTTTGCCGCTGTCAAACAACATATATGAATCCACAATGGAATTGTCAAGAACACTCAACATGGCAGCTTTGAAGAGGGTATCCATGTTCTCAAAAGCTTCCTGTTGTGTAGGATTAAGATCGCCCTCAGGCTTACCCTTAGTGGCGTCATAGCAGTACATGATCTGAAACCAATATACTGCTCTTGTGCGCCACCTTTTATATTTCACCCCCTTAAAAGTAGGCGGCTTCAAAAGTGCAGCAAAATCACTCGGAGTAAATTGCCTATAATCAGGTATTTGGATTGGATTGTTGAATATATGAGCAATTTACTATGAGATGTAATCCGAATCAACAGTAAATAGATCATGACAACAATTGCAAAGATCAAAGTAATGATGCAGACTAAACCAGGAGGAAAGAATCACATACTATACAGCGGGAGCAAAACCGTTGTGGTTGATGTTGTCACTCATGTCGTTGATGAAGAGGTTACCGAGGTCGGGGAAGAAGGCTATCGTTAAGGAAGTCGTCGCTGGTAGCAGTCACATGAGTGTGCTCCCCAAAAACCCGATCGCCCCTCTCCCGTATAGGATCACAAAAGGTAGGGTTCAGAGGACTGTTGTCCCTTCTCGCGGTGCACGCCGGAAGGAGGGATGGAGAAGAATTACGTGGACGCGCTAAGACCTGGAATGGTGCGAAACCATATGATACAACGACAGCTAGGGTAGAGCCTGTCAGGTCGGTCGTGCGAGTAAGACCAAGTAGTATAATAGTAGGCCTTTGGCCCAAACCCCACTTCCAAGTCAATAATAGCCCCACTATCCAAAATAATCAGAAATGGCTGAGTAATTTAGGCGTCCGTTAATTATTAATTAATGACTTAGTAAATTTTCCGACTCACACCACACTTCGAGCATGGTTAATATTATAGCCAACATCCGGTTATATGAAGTTGACACATCATCTAGAACCAACCTAATACAGAGCCTGCTTACAATAGTTAGTCCCTTTAGTGTAATACTATATCATTAATAATGGCCACACCTTTTGTCTCACAAAGTGTGTGTAGTCTGAAATGCCGGGCGTGCAGTGGGCGGTGCCCTCGGTCGGCACGCCACTTCAATAGCAGAAGCAGTGAGAGGCCGTGTCGCCCTGACTTGCCATCAATGTGGATCAGCGGGCTCAGCTGGCACCGGGTGGGAAGGTTTCAATTTTTTATTCAGTTGCTGTGCTGCTACTATCCAATATTCGCGTGTGGTTGTTTCTAGAATAAAAAAGGAGGTACTCCTACTTATGTTACTCCCACTATGGCTAGCCTTGCGCTTGGCTCTTTGCCTCTTCTGGAAGTCGAACAATAATGGTTGTACTATAGTAGTACTTCTGGCAATCTAACACCAAATGAACTGTTGCACGTCCACCGCTTGTAAGCAAAAGTTTCTCCTTGTGCTAAGAGCCACCGCGCATGCGTTGGCGAGGGAGAAGGCGTAGTAAGAAAGCTTCTTGTCGTTCTGCGAGTTGACAGGACACATCAAAGTTATTTAGTACGTACTATCTCAAAAAAAGGGCCGACCATGTCATGGCTACCATCCCTTGCTCCGTCGTTGAGTACATGCATTATTCATGTGCCATCGAGGAGGAAAAATATTGCATATAGGAGTAGGTGCCATCGAAGTGCATGACTCACTTACACACTGCTTATCTGATTATCTCCATTTTCTTGCATGACACGTGCACCTTGATGCTAGATGTCTCACGTGTTGGCAAAAGGATGAACAAATCTCACGTAAAAAGAGTGGAAGAACATAGATACCCGATGACCGAGAAGGAGCAAGGAACCTCGCGGTGGAGCGTCTGCAAGGAACCTTGCACGGTTTCCCCTGTTTTTTGCTGCCTGCCCGCCTATAAACTAATAAAAGAACATGAACTCTTCACTAACCACTAGAGACGATACATCAGGATGCTAAGTTGAAGATATTTTATTAGTTTATATTGATAACCACGCAAGAAGCCAAGCATGTACAGGACGCATGCAGCCACGCATGTACACACGCCAATGCACTAACGCACGCCGATCCAACTCATGCACAAACGCACACAACATGGAGCACACAATGCACATACACAACACATGCATGCACGCACACTCGGCCGCAGAATGTACGTGACTGTGAATAACACATGCATGCCCACACACTCGGCTACATGGAGGCGTGCGCCATCTGCAGTGACGTCCGGTTTGTCATGCTACGGTGAAGCTCACACACAACAGCGCCTACGCATCTCTTGCAGCACCTCTTTGCCATTGTTGCTCAATGACTAGCCGGAGACGAAGACGATAGCAGCCTCGGCCTTAGAGCTAGCACCGATGGAAAAGCACGCACGCTGCACGGACACGAGCACGTATGGAGTGCCCATGACATGGTGCGTCCCCAGTCGCCTCTACTCCTTCTGCGCATGTTGTCTACGCAGGCGGCTGCATGCCTAATGATGATGTGGGTGAGATCTTCTAGGACTCAGACGATGACGAGGAGGGTGTCTCCAACAGCGTTCCTCGGCTCGCACCTCTTGCATCACAGTGGTCGAGCTTGGAGTCATTCATCTGGTACACATGGCATCTCAGATATGGACACAAGGTGACGTGTACTATCAAGGGGGTCAGGGCGGATGTGACCTCTCACTGCATCCGCCATTTGAAGCGGCGTGCCGGCCTAGAGCGCCACCTGTTGCACTCCCAGCTGTACCCGCCTCCTCGCCGCATTCGAAAACTTACATTTACTAGTATGTACACACATTCAAGGCACGTCTTAATATAACTGTTCCGTGCAATGCACGGGCACCTTACTATAGATTAGTACGACCAAAAATTGAACTAACATTATATATAGTACGGTAAATATTGATGCATGTCACCTAAAATTATATCATTGAAAACTATGTTGAAATACTAATCCAATGATATAATTTTTGTTGACATGCACTAACATTTTGTTAGTTAAATCATCAGTCAAATTCAATGGGGGACTAATAAACCACGACTGATGTAGTACTAGTGTAGAGGGCGGTGCTGCACGCGAGTCTCGTGGCAGTAAAGTTGTCATATCACAAAACCCAACCACTAATAAGTGGCCTGGTAAAATAAATGGACAAGCAACCATCACATCCCTCCGTCTTGACTGTTCATGCGAATCCTACTGATATTGGTCGTTGGATTTAGAAGATCAACGGTTATGATTGATGTTCTTAGTCCTACTTAAAATTGGTACACTATATACACTACTGCAGGATGGTCCATACGCAACACTACGATCAGAGACCCTTCGAGAAACTATGTGTGATGCAATGATCGCTAAATGTTGTAGGAAACCAGTCAAAAAGGTGCAAAACGTTTGTGATGACAGATGCATCAAACACATTCAGAATTTTGTTATGTGTGCGATGCAGGGCATACGGTTCAGCTCAATGAACTATTTGTGATGAGGAGGCACAAAAGAAATGGGCAGCCAGATGAAGGCGTGTGCGATATACAACATATGTTCACTGGGATGAACTGTGTGTGATTAGGCAACACAATGGAAATGGTTCAACTGAACAAGATGTATGTGATACATGGCAAACAGGTCCGTAATCTGAAATGTGTGCAAAGACCAATAATAACACAGACGATTGCCGCTAATAAGCCGTGTGAATTGCTCTGTCTACAGTAGAATAACATGTATATATATAACTGAAATAAACATCCAATTACATAAGTGACTACACACATCATTCACACACCTCAATAAATAATTGCATGCATTCTAAAGTAGGAGAAACGGTCGTCTAGTCATCTACTTCTTGTGACGCTTCCGCCACTGCTATGTGGCTCGATCCCTCGTCTGGGTCAGGAAAAAGACAGTTCCTCATGTCAACGATCCACCTGTACATCTGGTAGCTTGTGTACACGTCCATGGCCACGTATGTGACATGTTGTTCATCTAGTCTCTTATGCCACACACTATGACAAGCGTTCCTGTCCTTATTGCTCTATTTCTTCATCTTTGCGTAGTAGGGGTCAATGATGGCCGAGGCGAGGTCAACCAGCGAGTTCAGTTTGCTTTTGTCGCTGCCCCAGACCTTGTAGTGGTGTTGGATGTTGATAAGATTCGGGCATTTCAAGTCACTAACCTTGAGCGCTTTTAGATCGTTGGTGGTGTCGACCATAGCGAAACTGTATCGGAGATGTTGATAAATCTGGAGAAACGCTCGCAAGGCCTTGTGGCAAGTTGGAAGTGGTAGACGAGGACGCCATGCCGCACGCACAACTTGGCGACGGCAACCTTCTGATCGTGCCCGGCATGACTGATGGTGTACTCGAGGTCGAAGCCGGCCACTCGGTACTTGTCCTCGGCAAGGAACTGATCCATAGTTTGGATGGAGCTCTCCATCGAGACTGGATCGTTCGTATACACCACAAAGAGGGCCTTCCCCCTCACGTGGGTGTCCACTATGTGATGCATGGTGAACTTCCCGCCGTTGTCGTCGTCGGCTGCTGGGAGCACCCTTGGAGCCACGGTGAGCGCCATTGGAACCGCGGGATGTCCTCTCTTTATGTGTCCTCATGGGTGCTTATTGTGACGTGTGAGACAAGAGATGAAAGTAAATGGCCGTAGGAATAAAAGGGGGCTGGATGGCGTTGATTCTCGGCGCGTCCGCATCGCCGTTTTTCCAGCGGGTAACTGCCATGTCGCGCCGCGCCCGGCGCAACCGCTTGCACACGAACATGTGTGCTCGTGCGTAGGCCCAAAACACTGGCAGCGCGCGTGGAGGGATGAGGGCAGAGCACCCGGAGGGACACAAGAGCAGAGCGTGCGCGGTGGGACACGAGCAGAGCGCGTCGCGGCCACGTGAACTTCACGCAACCACACGCATGGAGAAGTTGAACACGCAGCAAATGGTCGCCTACAAGCCGGCCGATAGTTGCGTCGCTGCATATAGAGCGGCCGTGTGGTACCACTTCCGTCTAGTCTATAGTCTCCTTTATATTTCATGCCATACTTTGCCCTCAAATTTAACCAAAAAAATGTTAATGCATGTTTTAAAAATTATATAATTGGAAACTATGTTCAAATACAAATCCAACTATATAATCTTTGGCGACATCCATTCGTATTTTATTAGTTAAATCATACTTATAAACCAGGATGGTGGTATAGTAGGTAATTAAATCGCAAACATTTTTTTATTAACTGTGTGTGTACGTGGCCTTTCGTCCTCCTCTCGCACGTCTTGTCACCCCGCTGCCGCAGACAGCTTACAGCGAAAGTTGCGCAGTGCGTGGGGGCGTTCTTTTTGCCAAACGGTGGTGCCAATGAATCGTCGGTGAGCCCATTCCTGCGCAACCTCGCAGGTTCCCGTGCAAGCTTCCTGCCTGACTCGGTGAAATCCCCCAAAATCCCAATGCTTACCTACTAGATATAAATACCCTCACGGCCGGTGAGTCCTGCGTCGCATTTTACCCTCCATCCCTGTAGCTTATCTGGTTTGCTTCTCCCACTCCGTAGTCATCAGAGGACAGCTCCAGCTGGGAAGCTACACCGTGGCGGCGGCGCAGTCCCCGGCGTAGTGTAGTGCGCGTGGCATCCTTTTTGGGCGTGCGCGGAACACCCACCACACGCTCCGCCGCCAGTGCCCGCCGGCCGCTGTTGCCGGCCGCTGTTGCCAGCCAACGTTGCCGCCACACCACCGTCGAAAGCCAGGGCCATCGCCCGCTCTGCCGCCACGGCCCGAAGGCGGGAGATGGCCATCGTGGCCACCACCCCACTGCCGGCCACTGTGGCAATCACCCGCTCCACCACCTTAGAGGCGAGGAATCAGGAGATCTACGAGAACCACCGCTTCGAGAGGGGTCGTCTAGAGCAGCAGAGGGTGTTCGAGGCGAGCGTCACTGAAGCTGCATTAGCGGTAGGCACCGCATTGCGGTTGCCCAGCTCGTCGGTAGGCTCCTCCTCCACCACCTCTTACTAAGCGCGCTCGGCAGAGGAGAGGCAGCTGGAAGTAGTACAAACCCCCTCCGTAGTAGTAGTATTTATGGGCTATTTTGTTCAGTTCATCTGACTATAGATGTGGTGGAACTTTACAACGTACTTAAAATTAGCTAGTATATATAGTTGACCTAGCTATTTCAGTACATGGTTGGCAACAATTGGGGAAAAGTTTGGTCGGTTCAGCTGTTGAGTTGAACTGTTTGTATAAATTAAGAACGACTGCTTAATCTATGAATAAAATATATGCTTAATTACTAAATTTTAGTTGTAAAAATTAGATACTGCTACTTATTTTTAGCTTCATATTTTGACAAATCGCAGTGTTACAAGGATTGACAAATCTTACCAAATTGTCTGTATGTGGTTCCACAAGGGTCATCCAAACAATCATTTGCGTTGAAGGGATGCACAAATCATGTGCTGCTCTCACTTCGCATACGGGTGTTCTATCTAAAACGTTTGCGATCAAGAGCTGCAGAAATCCTGCTCAGCACATTTTCTCTTGGATTCCTAGGAAGCTGTCGGTTTGCATACGGGTGATCTAACTAAAACGTTTGCGATGAGTGTTTTATATTTAAAAAGCGAATTAAACTGCGGCTTGGGCGCCATTAATGTAGAGGGTGCGAGCAAGGCGGGCGGCCATGGAAGTCAAAGGGCTCGCTTTCGAGTGAGCCTACACAGCGTACAGCTCGCATGCTTCCCGATGAGCCTGCGCACTCAAGGATAGCTTGCAGGCCTCTCGGTCAGCCTGTGGACCGGACGGCGGTCGCACGCCTCCTGTTCAGTCAAGGTCAAGCAGCTATCCGCACGACACCTCCTACAGCCATTAAAACCAAGACACGTGGCGTTAAGTGAATGGTTAACAGAGTTTTGGATTTACTAGAATTTAAAAACCAGGCATCTCAATGTTTTGCTGGCAATCAACGGTGCCCTAGTGTTTCAAATTCATTCCCATTTCTTGCATGGGACCTAAGCATGCACCCAAGGACACATATTTGAATTTTCAACCAATTTATATGCACTGGAGCATGTGCATGTAGTTCAAATTTGAATTATGCACATAAATGTATTGAAAACTTAGTTAATGCATAAAAATGTCCAAACGAACCCTGAAAAATCACAAAAAATCACACAACACTCATGTTGTTGTATGTTGAGACGAGAAAAAATTGAAAGCAATAAGAGGCAATGGATATCGTTTCGTCCACAAAGGTGGGGCGTTCCCTACCAAAAACCATCATGCTTGTTGTGAGAAACTCCGGTTTGTGAGATGCATATACCCAAACCAGCCCCATATGGGACAAAATTTGTACCATGGCATGTTGATGCCGTTCCATGATAGCATGGCAAGTTTCATGAATTTCAGACAAGTTTTGGATTTACTAGAATTTAAAAACCAGGCATCTCAATGTTTTGCCAGCAATCAACGGTGCCCCGGTGTTTGAAATTCATTCCCATTTCTGGCATGGGATCTAAGCATGCACCCAAGGACACATATTTGATTTGAAAACCAATTTATATGCACTAGAGCATGGGCATGTAGTTTAAATTTGAATTATGTACATAAAATGCATTAAAAACTGAGTTAATGCATAAAAATGTCCAAACGAACCCCGAAAAATCACAAAAAATCACACAACACTCCTATTGTTCTATGTTGACATGAGAAAAAAATTGAAAGCAATAAGAGGCAATTGATATCGTTTCGTCCACAAAGGTGGGACCTTCCCTGCCGAAAACTATCATGCTTGTTGTGAGAAGCTTTGGTTTGTGAGAAGCATATACCCAAACCTGCCCCATATGGGACAAAATTTGTACCACGACATGTTGATGCTGCTCCATGATAGCATGCCAAGTTTCATGAATTTCAGACGAGTTTTGGATTTACTAGAATTTAAAAACCATGCATCTCAATGTTTTGCCGGCAATCAACGATGCCCTGGTGTTTGAAATTCATTCCCATTTCTAGCATGGGTCCTAAGCATGCACCCAAGGACACATATTTGATTTTTCAACCAATTTATATGCACCGGAGCATGTGCATGTAGTTCAAATTTGAATTATGCACATAAATGAATTGAAAACTCAGTTAATGCATAAAAATGTCCAAACGAACCCCGAAAAATCACAAAAAATCACACAACACTCTTGCTGTTCTATGTTGACATGAGAAAAAAAATTGAAAGCAATAAGAGGCAATGGATATCGTTTCGTCCACAAAGGCGGGACCTTCCCTGCCGAAAACTATCATGCTTGTTGTGAGAAGCTTTGGTTTGTGAGGAGCATATACCCAAACCTGCCCCATATGGGACAAAATTTGTACCACGGCATGTTGATGATGCTCCATGATAGCATGCCAAGTTTCATGAATTTCAGACGAGTTTTGGATTTACTAGAATTTAAAAACCATGCATCTCAATGTTTTGCCGGCAATCAACGATGCCCTGGTGTTTGAAATTCATTCCCATTCCTTGCATGGGTCCTAAGCATGCACCCAAGGACACATATTTGATTTTTCAACCAATTTATATGCACCGGAGCATGTGCATGTAGTTCAAATTTGAATTATGCACATAAATGAATTGAAAACTCAGTTAATGCATAAAAATGTCCAAACGAACCCCCGAAAATCACAAAAATTCACCCAACACTCCTGTTGTTCTATGTTGACACGAGAAAAAAATTGAAAGCAGTAAGAGGCAATGGATATCATTTCGTCCACAAAGGTGGGACGTTCCCTACCGAAAATCATCATGCCTGTTGTGAGAAGCTCCGGTTTGTGAGAAGCATATACCCAAACCTTCCCCAAATGGGACAAAATTAGTACCACTGCATGTTGATGCTGGTCCATGATAGCATGCCAAGTTTCATGAATTTTAGACGAGTTTTGGATTTACTAGAATTTAAAAACCATGCATCTCAATGTTTTGCCGGCAATCAACGGTGACCCGGTGTTTGAAATTCATTCCCATTTCTTGCATGGGACCTAAGCATGCACCCGAGGACACATATTTGATTTTTCAACCAATTTATATGCACTGGAGCATGTGCATGTAGTTCAAATTAGAATTATGCACATAAAATGCATTGAAAACTCAGTTAATGCATAAAAATGTCCAAATGAACCATGAAAAATCACAAAAAATCACAAAACATTCCTGTTGTTCTATGTTAACACGAGAAAAAATTTGAAAGCAATAAGAGGCAATGGATATCATTTCGTCCACAAAGGCGCGACGTTCCCTACCGAAAACCATCATGCTTGTTTTGAGAAGCTCCGGTTTGTGAGAAGCATATACCCAAACCTACCCCAAATGGGACAAAATTTGTACCACAGCATGTTGATGCTGCTCCATGATAGCATGCCAAGTTTCATGAATTTCAGACAAGTTTTGGATTTACTAGAATTTAAAAACCAGGCATCTCAATTTTTTGCCGGCAATCAATGGTGCCCTGGTGTTTGAAATTCATTCCCATTTCTTGCATGGGACCTAAGCATGCACCCAAGGACACATATTTGATTTTTCAACCAATTTATATGCACTGGAGCATGTGCATGTAATTCTAATTTGAATTGTTCACCAGAAATGGCTAGAAAACCAATTTAATGTATAAAATGTTCAAACGAACCCTGAATAATTCCAATTCTTCTAGGACACACATATAGTTGCATGTTCACTCTAGATAGAAGGTCTAGCAATTCAAACACCGTCCATTGCCGATGTGACCCCAATATGTAATTCAAATCAAGATGAAAAATCAAGTAGATCACGCACAGTTTATTATCAGCAACCATGTGAGATGTAGTACAAAATATCTTGGAGCACCGTCGGTGTATAGTACGCCTATGGCTTATGCGAGAAGGTGCGTCGGCTACAGTCCACAGCCGGCGTCTCAAGCAAACTAGCTCACTCCCCAAATTCATTTCACTGTTCAATCGTCACCGGTGAAAGATGGGTACGTGGACCCGTGTCATGAGGGAAACTTCGGTGACCCACTCCGGCTAGAGCGCAGCCGCAACCGCCATGCGCGTGATAACAAGGTGCATTAGCGCGGCCGCAATTTGCAACCGGGCGACAAAGGCAGCCCAAACGGCCATTGTTGCTTCTCAGGTGGCGGCAGCAACATCTGCCTCGAGGATAGCAACTAGCGAGAGCGGCATAGCAACTGTCCGTTCCGCAGCGGTGGCCTTAGCCCTGATGGAGGCCGCCCATGACCATGTCGAGGCCACCCATGCCCAGATCCTGGCGGTCACCACACAAATCGAACGAAGCTTCTCCGACAACGGTCGGCTACCCACGGTCGAAGAGCTGACAATCGCCGAGAGTGTTCGAGTAGTCGTCCGTTCCTCCGCTGCATACCTTGCGACGACAGAGCCCATCCAAGCCCAGATTGTGTCCGCCCACGCCCAGCTCGTGGTGGACTTTTCCAAGGAGATGGCGGACATGGATGGCAAGATGCTTGCCGATTATGGTGCGATGGATTCCATGGAGCCCCTTCCCCAGGAGACCATTGGGCGCCATAGTAGTACTATTTGTTTTGTTTAATTAAGAGCGTCGGTCTTTAATTTATTAGAGTAATGTTTAGGTCAGCTAGCTCTGTTTAATTGCTGAACTTGCCCGATTAAGAAGTGTGGGTGTGCTATAGTCTCCTTTGTGTACCAAATTATGCAATGACGTGGATGACCACTGTAACCATGGAAATTCGAACAAAAACTTTTGACGTTCAAACTCATCACACATGGGTTAAGCTATCTGAATCGTTTGTGATGTCCACATATCGTACACAGTTCTGAATAAGGGACCATATCTGATGAAACTTTGCGCGCCAGTATTTTGGCTGAAGCGATTCTAAATTTTCGGCTTCTGCGGAAATATCTACCTCCCAGCCCCCTCCCCCTTACCAAAAGCCACATTTCCCCTCTTTCTGCCTTCCTTTCCAAGTTGAAACCTTCACTCCTTGCTTGCAGTGCCGCCGCCTCCTCGCCGGCGACCCTCCTTCACGCTGCCCGGCCTCCTCTATCCAGGCAGGTAATCCACACCCGACCCTCATCCTCCTCCTCCCTCCACATCCCACATGCCCCGACCGCCGGCTCGAGCGCAACACCTTCCACCCAAATCATCGACCCCTCCACAAAATAAGCGCCGGCCTAAGCCATGGTCCATGCAGTATAGCCAGGACCTCAAGGAGCATTTGGCAGTAGAGAAGCAAATCGCGGCCGCACGCGCGGATGAGGTCACGATGGCTGCCATTTGTGCCGACCCCAAATCTTGGGGGAGCACCTTGCCAATTGCTAGCTATGCCGGTTAAGCATGCTCGGTTTACCTGTTGCGTGTGCTGCTCCTGCCTTTCCTTCACAAAATCTAGTGAATTGTGCTATCTAATTTCACCATGCAATCTGTTGCTCTAGTGTATATGTTCTATATGTTGTGCAATGTGGTGCTCACTTATTAACTGTTTTGTTAATTAGTTCTCGTCTTCAGTTAACTGTTTGGTTCAATTATGCAAATGTGATGTTCAATTCTTCAGGCTGCAATTTTGTATTGTCTTTCATGTGAGAAATAAATCGAATTTATCTTTACAAAATATTGGGTGCATTCTGTTATTGTATACCATGTGAGGAATAAATTGAATTTTGCTATAGTAAATACATGAGAAACAAATACAATTGGTACAATCGGCCGTAGTTAACTGTTTGGTTAACTCTCTGATCTTCTATTAGGAGTATGTTATATTGTGCAATGTGGTGCTTAGTTAATGTTTGGTTCATTTGTTGTGGTGTTTAGTTCTGCTTGGTTCAATGTTATATTGTGCAATGTGGTGCTCAGTTAATGTTTGGTCCATTTGTTGTGGTGTCTAGTTAACTGCTTGGTTCAATTATGCAATGCGATGTCCAATTGTCGTGGGTAGAATTTTGTATTGTTGTGCATGTGAGGAATAAATTGAATTTGGCTGCACTTAATACATGAGAAACAAATACAAGTGTTATATTTCCTAGTTCTTAATCATGCTTGGTTTGGGTAAATGGGTTTTTCTGTGTGGCTTTAATTAATCTGATGAATCTGCAATGTGCTTATTTTTCATCAACATATTTTACTGATAGCATGCGAACCCTTACTTAACCTGATGACTAACTACCTTATATGTGTTGCAGGGAAACAATGGGAAGCACTGAGGTTTACAATCGAGGTTAGCACGTCCATGGTTCGTTGTCAAATAGCACATTATTATGCAATTGCAGGAACCATTCTAATATTTTGGTTTTTAACAATTTGGTCTTGCACATGTAGGTCCTGCTGTCAGAGGTTTTGACCCACTGTTCAACCCTTTTGCATATGGGGAAATGAGTTGTCCATGAATATCAATCAAATCAAGAAACTCGAAAAGATTGTTAGGATAAAGAAATTAGCGACAAAAAACAACAAGATCTTTGTCTCCACAATGAAGAAGGCATCAATTCACTACAAGATGGTACTAACTATTATACCTTGCCTTTTTTATTCCTTTCCCCCATTTCTAATATAGAGAAGATATTTATGCACATCGTTGTTTTTAGCCCTTTCCAAAGCACTTCACTGATGATTACCTCTCAAACCACCTCTATTGTTAGGAGGCGAGGAAAGTTTTCATACAACACCCACGGTTCAATATTGAAGTGTTCCTGAAGATGTCGAAGGACGGATGACCAATCATCCATAGGCACTGGCCTAAAGTTGCAAAGACCTTCAACATGAATGAAGGCTCAATATTCGCCTTCCGCTTCAGCAATTTTCCAGATGAGATGCATCTGTCTATATACCGTCTATGATGCTAATTTTGAAAGGTTCTACATGTTGCATGTGGAACTTGCTGCTGGTGCAGTTGTGTAATGGGGTAGCTGAGTGCTGAAGCTATATCATGTTGTACTCTGATGTATTTCAATTATGAAATTCTGCTTCCTTAATATGGAAATGAAATATATTGTGTGCTTAATATGAATGTCAATTAGATTAATAAATGGATTATTTATAATATGGCAATTAGCCTGCTAATTGGGTTTTGATATTGCAAACGGTTATTGAAAAAATACCGTGGGCGATAACCTCAGGCAACACACACAGTTTCTAGGAATAAACCATGTTGGATCAATGAACAATAACACATGACTTTCTCTTGAAAACTGTTTGCGTTAGGCCACCTTGCTCAAATGTTTACCACATAAAAACTATGTGTCATGGACAGCCTTTGCCACATAGTTTCCTCTACGGACCGTGTGTGCTACATTCAATAACGCAAACGATTTAACGAGAAAAATTGTGTGTGATGTACCTGTGAATGGAAATGTTTTCCTTGGAGAGACTGTGTGGGATGTGCATATGAATGGAAACGTTTAGCGGGGACTGACTGTGTGGGATGTACTTGCGACCAGAAACAATTTCGCCGTATAATTGTATTTTTTTGCTCTGTACATATTTCCATATTTGAGTGCTCGCCGGTCGCACACGACCTCATTTTGCCAAACGTGTGTGCCAGGAGGTCATATCCCTAACGATTTCTGGGTCATGTGGGAAGGACCCCCCTATCGCCCACACTCACTTGGCGATGGTTCCAACTACCGTCGCGGAAAGGGCTTTTAAACCGTTTGTTTAGGACCGACGCGCACCAGTGATAGTAGTATATATATATATATATATATATATATATATATATATATATATATATATATATATATATATATATATATAGAAACCCGCGTGGAACGTGAGAAACCAACTCCGGCCACACACGTCCGTTTAGGAGCAGGACACCGACCAAGCTCCTCCTTCCACCATTTTGTCCACTCTTTCAGTGGCATCCCACGAGCAAGAAGAATAGTTCTCTGGCATAAAAGTCGTATGGGTGGCCCGCCGAGCCCGGCAGCTCGCTTCTCCACCTACCTAGCCTTGCCAGTCGGAGGTAGTTACCACACTAAGCCGATGCGTGTTTCCGCAGCTGGACTCTCCAATACAGCTCGAGGAAGAGTGCCGACTTGCTCCACGCCGGCTTGTCGGGGAGCACGGCGGCACGGGCATCGTCGCTGCCCTCGACGCCGTTGCGTCATACAACGCCTCCAGTGTCTACGACTGCGCCATCCGCCGTCGATGCGCGCGTAGCCGCAACATGTAGGCAGAGAAAGAAGCCGCCGCGGATGTCGACGAGGTGATGCAGCTACACGGATGTGGACGAGGTGATGGGCAACACATCCCCGTCCACTGCCATCATTGAGGAAAAGTAGAACACGGGAGGCCGCCGCCTTGTATCCCATGAAGGCCACCGCTGAGGCGAGGCCGGCGAATACAGCCAGTGTCTTGCTCGATTCTTCTTCTGCCGGATGCTAGAGGAGGACAAAGAGATCAGGCGGCGACCATTTAGATTAGGTATTTTAATTCTACCAGGCTGGTTGTAATGGGAGTATTATAGGTAGTATCATGCATGCCAACTACTCCCTCCGTTCCTAAATATAGGAGTATTAGGCTAGTTGTAATGGGAGTATCATAGGTAGTATCATGCATGCCAACTAGGAAAATTTGATGAGGTGGCATAGAGTTAAATGAAGAAAGAGAGGGTTGAGTATCATATCATGATACCATATCATATTAAATGTTGTGCTATTATGTGTCATGCACGCTAAGAAATAAAATCATCGATGATACTAACATATGATAATATGCACTACGAATGTAGTATCATACACTAGTATCATATGCATGAAACTAGTATATGATACTTTCCATTACGACCAGCCTTATAAGAGCATGGTTAATAGTATAACCAGCTGATGGCTACATGACACTGCCACGTCATCTATAGCCAACCTTGTAGCCTTCAAGTATAATACTCCCTCCGTCTAGGTGTCATCTTACGAAAACTAAATAATCCCAAAATATTTAGGCATGGTGCATTAACTTCTACCTTGTTTCTTGTTTCTTGACATATCAACCAAAGAGATGAGGGTGTGCATGCTTTTAATGACTTGAGACTAGCAAACACGACATGCAGTGGTTAGTTCATTGCATGCAATGCTATTAATTAGCAAATAAACATTAAGTTCTCTCATCTCTTCCAAAAGTAAAACAATGATGATGGTACTACATTCTATAGTGTACGTACTAGTAAGCGAAGCTTCTCCTCATCTGTGAGTAGACTGGACACATCAAAAGTAGTGCATTAGTCTCCAAATAGGGTTGACCATGTCCATGGCTACCATCCCGTGCTCCATCATTCAGTGTGTGCTTCTCGTCGTTCTGCGAGTGATGGGACACATAAAATTTAATATGTATTCAGTACTCTCTCCAAAAAGGGTCAACCATGTCCATCAGTCCATGGCTACCATCCCGTGCTCCATCATTGAGTATGTGCAATATTCATGTGCCATCGAGGAGGAAAATATTACCTAGTACTAGGTGCCATCATAGTGCATGACTCACTTACGCACTGCTTATCTCCATTTTGTTGCATGACACGTGCACCTTGATGCTAGATGTCCCACGTGTTGGCAAAAGGATGAACAAAGCTCATGTTAAAAAAAGAGTGGAAGAACATAGATTCTCGACGACCGAGAAGGAGCAAGGAACCTCATGGTGGAGCGTCTGCACTCATAGTATTTTATATTATTTAGCAATATAAAATCAACCAATCATCTCCATAGTAGACCGGAAGGGTACGAAACATGGCAACCCAGTGTAGTAACATCAGACTGTACGTGGCCAACCCATGCTATCACCATATTTCTTGGCCTTCATGCGATACCTAGCTCTAGTAATCCACCAGCCCGTATCGCTTCTTGCTCCTCGTCTCTCTCAAAGTGCGACGGGCTGGCGTTTTTGCCATCTATTGAGGTGGGTTAACTCATCACATGTTAGCGACATGCCAAGAGCATTCTAAAAAAATTACTGTACTCTATTGTTATGCCAAGAAGAGGAAGCACTTTGACCAACAGACCAAACAAGATAGGCATGCCGTGCCATGAGTGGGTCCAGTTTCTTGTTTTGAACTTGTTTGGTGTAGTAGTAACACTTGGTTTTGACTATTGGTAAGATTTTATATACTCCCTCCGTCTAGTGAATAAGTCATCTTAGATTGTGCACCATGACCAAGGAAGAGGGGAAAATGAGAGAAATTAATATTTATTTGCTAATTGATAGCATTGCATGCAATGAACTAACCATTGCATGTCGTGTTTGGTAGTCTAAGTCATTGAAAACATGCACGCCCCACATCTCTAATTGGTGGATATGTCAAGAAATGAGGTGGGAGTTAATGCACCACGCCTAAGTATTTTGGGATTATTTGGTTTTCGTAAGGTGACTTATACACCTAGACGGAGGGAGTAAGTGTCGGATTTCGGGTTCCGGCAGACCCTTGAGGTTCGAACACTGGGGTGCGCATGGAGATCTCTCCCCTACCGATCTACGTCCGATCTCCTCGCGTGATCTAAGCTGGAAACAATGAACAACACAAGGGACACGAGGTTTATACTAGTTCGGGCCACCGTTGTGGTGTAATACCCTACTCCAGTGTGTGGTGTGGTGGATTGCCTCAGGGGCTGCTAATGAACAGTACAATGGAAGAACAGCCTCGCGAGAGGTGTTCTTGAGTTGGTGTAATGAACTGCTAGGGTGAGTTCAGTCGCCTCTCTACCTCTCTCTGCTAGGGCTCTGCTAGATTTCTGGATGTCCCTCTACTCTGTGTGGCTAGTTCTACTTATAGAGGCCCTGGTCCTCTGCCCAAATAATGAGTGAGAAGGCGCCAACAATTGACCTTTTTGAAGGGGAACATCTAGTACAAGTTATCCTGACCAAAGGTGGTCTTCGGCTACCAAAAGTACTGGTGATGACGCCATCTTGGACTCCACGGTGACCTCCGTCCGGCCAATCTGCTGGTCTTGGTCTCGTTGCACCGGAATGGCAACCTTTGCCCGATGCCTTGGCCTGCGCTTGCCCCCTTTGCACCAAAGGGGAAACAAGGAGACTGTGCAGGCCGGCGCCTGCCTAGTCTCGATCGTCATCGCTTGCATCACGGGCTCCTCGCGAGGTATCCCCGCCTTGATCTCTCCGCCTCCTCGCGAGCCTGCCTGATGAGGCTGCCTCAGAGGAAGCTTTCTGTCATCCGCCCCACGAGGCTTGGCCCCTCTTGAGGGTCTTGAGCTTGAGCTGATGAAGATGGGCCGCGTTGGGCCCCCACTTGAGCCATGCCGCAGGCAGGCAAGTCTGGGGACCTCCATTCCCAGAACGCTGACAGTAGCCCCCGGGCCCAAGGCGCGCCCGGGCTTGGCCTAGCAGGGAAGCGAAGGGGCAAGAGCGAAGAGCCGCGGGCCCTAACAGCATGCGGCCTTGGGTGCTGCGTGGCGATTGATTGGACGTGGGCGTCTGCGCTTCCCCATGATGCTTCGGCAACTGTCCATCTGACAAAAGAGGTGCCCGGGCAAGACTTACTTGCTTTGTTCTCGTTCGCCTCCCTCCAGATCCCCTTTCTTGCTCTCCTCCTTCTTTCTTACGAAATCCTCCAGATCTGTCTCAATCCTTCTCGCCCGGCACGCCATGGCGCCTCGCAAGTCCTCGACCGAGGCCTGGTACTCGCCGGCCCTGGATTCCCCGAACTTGCCGGAGAAGAACCTCGCCCTCACGCGCCTGATGACGGTGGCGCAGGGTAGCAAGGGGGTGACTGTGCTCAAGGCCGGCTCTGACCAGCCTGAAGGTAGGGGCAACACCTTCTATCCGCTCTTTGTGAGCGCCATCGTCGCCGGTCTGGTGCCTCCTTTCTCTGAGTTCTTCTTTGTTGTTCTCTGCCAGTACAACTTGCAGGCTCTGCATCTCCACCCCAACTCTGTTCTTCTCCTGGCGATTTTGGCTTACTACTGTGAGGCTCATGTCGGGGTAAAGCCCTCGGTGGCCTTGTTGCGTCACTATTTTTCCCTCTAGGTTTTTGGTGGCCATGTCTCCGCATGTGCGAGCTTCATCGCATACTCCAATTCCAATGCCACCTCGAAGCCTGGGAAGAGAATCGAAGGCTTCCGGAGCAATTGGGTCATGGTGGATGTCGGGCACCTCCACCCCCATCTGGTGCTGCCTATGGGGTAGCCCAAGGTTGTCGATGCGTGGTCCCATGCGGAGCTCGTCGACCCCCGTGCGAGGGAGGTGCTGAAGAGGATGAACGCAGACCTGAGGCCGAGCAACTTGGGGACGGCGAAGCTGACTGGAGCCACGCTCCTGAGGGAGTTCTTGGAGCACCAGGTGGCTCCACTCCAGGAGCACTCGCTCCCGTTGTGGAGGCTTGGAGAAGCGGACGCCGCCTTGCGCCTAAGCTCTGAGGCCCTGACCAATGAAAATATGGTTGCGGCCCTCCATTCCTTGGTTGGGGGAGACGTGGCGAAGCCGGTGGGCGCCCCCGTCCCCCTGTTCCTTCATGACGACTGGGAGTAGGTGGTGAACGCCATGCCCACCTTTAATGGCGATGGGCTGGTGCCCGCGGAAGCTCCCGAGGGTCTTGCGGTGCTAGCGATGGTGAATGTGTCCTCCGGCAGCTCCAGCGGGAGTGAGGAGGAAGAAGAGGCGGAGGAAGAAGAGTCTAACTTTGAGGCGACTGGCGAGGAGTCGGGGGAGTCCTTCCCTCGGCTCAGGTCTCGGGCCCTCCGCTCCATGCCGGATGACGATGATGCCGGCGCCAGGCGAGGAGGGGAGGACTCTCCCTTGGTCACAAGGAAGGGCAGGTCCGGGCTGGTTCCCCCAGGGTCCGCTCTGATCCCTGGGCGGTCTGAGGCCAGCCCCAGCCCTCCCGACATGGCTTCTGCTCCGGGCCTCCCGAGGCTGATCCCAGCTTCACGCTCTCGGGCTTCAAGTTCGGCCGGAGGTTGCTTGGGTCCGTGAGCGACGACCAGTAATTGCTTGATTCCTGCTTTTCTTGGTTTCTGCTGCCGAGGCTTGACGTCCATATTCTTTTGTCAGACCGGCGCCTGCGGCGAAGAGGTTGAAAGGGGCTTCTGCGGCCCCGCTTCGGGCGAGTCCACCTGCCGAGATGGCGCCTTCGTCCATTGAGGGGAAAGAAGGCGCGGCTCGCGCTTCCCCCGCCGGTCGTCCTCGTGAGGCCGACTGGGACGCTTCGGCGAGGAGTCAGCCCCCGTGGCCCCGCTGACCCTGTAGTCGACTGTGCTCGATGCTGCAGCCGGGGCAGCCAAGGCCCAGGGGGTTCCTTCCTGCCAAACCGTGATCACGTTGCCGTCTTCTTCGCCCGCTCCGCCGGTTTCCGCTTCTTCTGTTTCCTCTGCCGCCGTCCTGGACCAGGTCGCCAGCGAGCTGAGCCAGCTGCGGGAGGATCTTCTGAGCACGGACCCTCGCCTAGTGGCCGGGTGCCTGGAGCTAGCTTCTGGCTGGGCCCGTTCCGCTGCCTCCGTCCGAGCAGCGCTGAGCCAGGCCGTGGCGGCCTCCGATGGGGAGAAGCAGGCCGCCAACCAAGCCAAGGCCGCTCGCAACGCTGCCCTGGGCGGCGCTGCGGCTGCCAAGGCTTGCTGCAAGGAGCTAGAGGTCGAGCAGCAAGGCCTGCACGACGAGCTCGCCAAGGAGGTCCATGGTCGCCAGGAGGAAGAGAAGGAGATGAAGGCTCGGGAGGCTGCGTTCAAGGAGCGGGACGTAAGGTTTGATGACCGCCACGGCCGATTGGAGACGCTGGAGAGGTCGCTGCAGGCGGAGAGGACCGAGCTGGACGCCAAGGCGAAGGTCCTGGCGGAGGATCGGGTAGCCTTGGCGAAGATGGAGAAGAGGGCTCGTGCCGCCAGCTTTGCTAGGGAGGTTTCGCACCTTTAGCATCTTGCCCGGGCGCGGTGCCGCCAGCTCCGCGGCCCCAGGAGGCGGCGCCACTGGAGAGTGATCCCTTCGTGGCTCTCTGTCCTATTTTTATTCCTGCAACATGCACCATGCCTCGTGGAGTCGTTTAAACTTGTGTTTGGCGTCATGAAACAATCTATGGCTTGTAATATTTTCTTTGAATTTCCTGGAATTTGCATTTTTCTCCCCTACTTGCTCGCGCTCTACGTCGGCAGGGCCCGGCCCCGCGCATACCTCACCCAGCATTAGCCCCGGCCGGAAACCAGGACGGGACTAAGGAGTGAGGGGCTACGTGGCAAGTTAGTCTCCTGAGTCGCGATGCTCAGGAGTCCCCCTTGACGCACAAGCAATAAGTAGGAAAGGGGGGAACGAGGAGTGGATTGATCGTTCTGCGTCAACAGGGCCCGGCCCCGCGCATACCTCACCCAGCGTTAGCCCCGACCGAAAACCAGGACGGTACTAAGGAGTGAGGGGCTATGGGGCAAGTTAGGCTCCTGAGTCGCGATGCTCAGGACTCCCCCTTGACGTTCAAACGGGTTTCCATACCTTGGCTTCGCTCGGGGAGGGGCGCGTGACGACCAGGTCCGAGGGACCTGGTTGGGTGGCGTGCGCTAGGGTAAGACCCGGGCGTAGCCCCCGTGTCCAGCCCCCTCGCGCGGCGCTCCCGAGGGGAGGCGTTGCGATGGTGCCAGACACTGAGCTCTGGGCTCCCTGAGGTTGGTACGGCCGTAGGCCACCCTCAGTTGTCTATCACCAGCGCGGAGCATAGCGCTTCTATATGTGTACGGGCATAGCTGCTCCTCGGCAGTGTCGTTAGCCAGCGCGGAGCATGGTGCTTCCACTGGTACGTGGGAGGGGGCTCCCCTTCGGGAGGAGCCCCGGGGTGTGTATAGCCCCGCCCTGACACGTGGCCGGCATGGTAGGGCTAGGAGAGGTGTATCTAGGCACTCGTGAGCCAGCGCGGGACTCACGAGGCCCTACCTCGAGGCGGGTTGCGCCTGGCTCTGGGCCTTTATCAATGGTGTGTTCCCGTAGGGTGGTTAGAATGCAAATGCTCTACGTCCTCAGGTCCCGACCCCCCGAGCTAGCTCAGCCGCCACTGGTATGACAGGTCGCGATGCCGTGGGTCAAGGCCAGGGGTGAGGGCTGGAGAGCCAGTAGGATCCCATGAGTCGCGATGCTCAGGTACCCCCTTTTAACGTGCAAGCGCTTTGCATGAAGGCGGAGAAGTCCGCGATAAGCAACAGCTTACAATTAAGCGTGAAAAAGCAAATTCATTTTAAGTAGACGCGGGAAAAGCAAACGCCGCTAGGCCAGGCCCGAGCAGCTCGGGGATGATGCAGCCCGAGGGGCGCCCCCAACAAGGTAAGTAAAGAGCATAAGCAAAACGGATACATGCCGCAGGGACGGACCCACGCGGCCTGGGAAAGATGCAGCCCTATGGGCGCTCCCAGCTAAAAACGGAACTTAGAAAGATGTCACCTGGTGTCATTGAAGATGGAGTGATGTTGAAGAAGCGGGCGATGTGTGATGAAGACGTCGATCCTCACGAGACCCCAGGCCCAGGAGCCTCGGGAGGCTCCGAGGGAACAGGTGGGTCTCCGAGAGCCATCTCCATCTTTGCCAGGACTGCACGATTCCTGACCTCCTGAGCCTCCAGAATGATCCTCAGCAGGCGCTGATGAGCGGTGACCGTGTTCGGCTGGCCGAAAGGCATGCGAACGTAGCTGTGAGGTGGACCCTCGCAACGCCCCACGCGTGAAGGCTAGAGGCGCTCCTGAGACGCGGCTCGGTTGAGCCCTGGCACGTCGATGCAGACGCGCAGCCCACCATCCTCGCCTGGATGTGGGGCTACCGTGGGCAAGCGGCGGCTGCCGCGCATGACTCTCGTCTCCTGTAGCTCCTGGGTGTTTCTTGCGATGAACTCCTGAGGGTTTGGTCTTCCTTGCCTTGTACCTTCCTGAGGGGAACGTGCCTGGAAGCACCCCTCCAAGTGGTGCCCGAGCGCCTCCCTCGCGACCTTGGCAAAGTCGGTGGCTCTCCAAGAAAGAGCCCCCGAGCCATGCCTGAGGAGGGCGCCGGGCGCGGCTTCCTATGCGAGAGAGGGTGGCGCTCCCTGATTGGGCGCAGATCCTGACCCAACACCTCCGGAGGCGCCTGGCTCCTTATGGCTTAGGCCAGGCGAAACCTTCTTCTTCTTGGGGGTTGCCTCGGGAAGTCTTCTGTTCCTGTGGTCCGGGTCTTCGATTGCTGCGGCTTGGAACTCGTGCTCAAGTGAGCACACCACATTCCTTTCTTCACAGGGTACGGTGATGACTCCACCGCTTCCTGGCATCTTGAGGACATTGTACCCATGGTGAGTCACTGCCATGAACTTGGCCAGGGCCGGGTACCCGAGGATGGCGTTGTATGGAAGACGGATGTGGGCGACGTCGAAGTCGATGAGCTCCGTGCGGTAGTTGTTGCACTGTCCGAAGGTGACTGGAAGGCGAACCTGCCCTATCGGAACAGTGGAACCATCAGTGACTCCTGAGAATGGCTTGGTCGGCTGGAGCTGATCGTACGGCACTTGGAGATTATCGAACGTCTCGACGGACACGATGTTGAGTCCTGCCCCGCCGTCAATGAGGGTCCTGGTGACCTGCACATTGCTGATGACTGGGGAGCAAAGCATCGGGAGGACTCCGGCCGTTGTCGCGCACTTGAGCTGATCCGCTGAGATGAACGTGATAGCGCACGCAGACCACCTGAGAGGGCGCGTGGCCTCAAGCTTGGGGAGGACTGCATTCACCTTGCGAGCAAACTGCTTGAAGATGCGCTGTGAGGTTGGGGCCTGCGCTCCACCCAAGATGCAAGCGATTGCGCGCAGCTCCTGGAAGCCCCCAGCTCCCTCGTCTTGATGTTGTTCTTCATTCCTCCTTGGCGGTGGCGGCAGAGGAGTAAGGCCTATGTTGCCGTGCGGGCGATCCTCACGAGGCTGACCTCTCCAGCCTCCCTCGCGAGGCTGGTCCTGCCAGTGATCCTCACGAGGTCGGTCACGCCACCCTTGGCGAGGGCCACGGTCTTCCCATCGTCCACCACCTCTTCCTCCTCCTCGGCCATAGCCCATGTTGTTGCGCTCGGGGCGTCGGCCGACACATCCATCTCTCACGGCCCTGAGATCTTGACAATCGTTGGTGTTGTGGGTGTGGAGGTCGTGGTACACGCAGTACCGGCTGCCCTTGGATGACTCAGGCTGATCCCTGCCTTGCTTGGTGTTTGGCTCCATTGCAAGCACGGTAGCCTCCTTGCATTTCACGTCCTTGGCCTTGGGCTTCTTCTCTTCTAGATCGGCAGCCGGGAGTTCGAGGAGGGAAAGGCGCCCTTCCTCAGCCCTGGCGCACTTGGTCGCCAAGTTGAACAGCTCCAGGGATGTGCACAGGTCTTCATGGATTGCTAGCTCCTCCTTCATCTTGACGTCGCGTACGCCATCGGAGAAGGCCGAGATGATGGCTTCTTCAGTCACCTTGGGGATCTTGAGGCGAGTGTTGTTGAAGCGCTGGATGTATTTCCGAAGGGTTTCCCCCTGCTGCTGCTTGATGCAGCGTAGATCGCTCAGGCCGGGGGCCGGTCGCGAGTGCCCTGGAAGTTGGCGATGAAGCGAGTGTGCATCTCGTCCCAGGAGGAGATTGTGCCAGGAGCCAGGTTCAGGAGCCAGGTGCGGCCTCGTCCTTGAGCGCCATGGGAAACCAGTTCTCCATGACCCTTTCGTCTTCGTTGGCGGCTTCGATGCATAGCTCGTAGAGCTGTAGGAATTCCGTGGGGTCCGCCGTGCCATTGTAGCGAGGGGGAAGGTCAGGCTTGAATTTTCCTGGCCATGCGATGCTGCGCAGCTCGGGGGTGAGGGCACGATAGCCTGTTGTGGCCACCGGTGCCTTTTGCTGGTACTGGGCTTGCTCATGGGGATTACTGCATGCCGCCGCTTGGAGCAGCGCGGGGTCTTGGCGTGGAGGTGCAGGGACGCGATCTTGGCACGCCGGCGCTGGGAGCGTGCGAGCACCTTCTTGGGGACGAGGGATCTCTTGGCGGCTCCTTTCTTGCTGCGCAGGCGCCGGACGCGGAGGGTCTCGCCCTGGGGCTGAGCGCCTTGGAGCCAGTGCACCTTCTTGGGGTGGAGGTGGTGGAGGCACCTCCTGATCCTTGCCTCCTGCGTGGAATGGAGGGCGAGGCAGCGAGAAGGACGGCAAGGGGGAGCCCCCTGCGGCGCTGACGAGCTCGGTGATGCGGGCGAGCCAGTCTTCATAGAGGTCGTCGACGGGGCGGTAGTGCAAGAGCTCTCTTCCAGGAGCAGCGCGGCATGCGCGTCCGTGGGGGCGTGACAGGCGTGGGACGACGAAGCGGCTGGGGTCAGTGACGATGTGGCGGTGCGGCCTTCCCACCGTACCGAAGGATGCTGGGACGAGGCCTCCTGCTCGTTCCCCGTCGGGCCGGTGGCGGCGTTGGCGACATGCGACAGGGAACGGCGAGGGTGTCCGCCGTCTGGGCGACGCGAGTGGCGAGAGCAGCCCAGCGCTCGGCGCGAGCCCGACGAGCAGCAGCCATGGACACGACGGAAGATCACACGCGAATAGCGGAAGAAAGATTCCGGCGCACCCCTACCTGGCGCGCCAAATGTCAGATTTCGGGTTCCAGCAGACCCTTGAGGTTCGAACACTGGGGTGTGCGCGGAGATCTCTCCCCTACTGATCTACGTCCAATATCCTCGCGTGATCTAAGCTGGAAACAACGAACAACACAAGGGACACGAGGTTTCTACTGGTTCAGGCCACCGTTGTGGTGTAATACCCTACTCCAGTGTGTGGTGTGGTGGATTGCCTCAGGGGTTGCTGATGAACAGTACAAGGGAAGAACAACCTCGCGAGAGGTGTTCTTGAGCTGGTGCGATGTACTGCTAGGGTGAGTTCAGTCGCCTCTCTCCCTCTCTCTGCTAGGGCTCTGCCAGATTTCTGGATGTCCCTCTACTCTGTGTGGCTAGTTCTACTTATAGAGGCCCTGGGCCTCTCCCCAAATAATGAGCGGGAAGGGCGCTAACAATTGGCCATTTTGAAGGGGAACATCTAGTACAAGTTATCCTGACCAAAGGTGGTCTTTGGCTGCCAAAAGTACTGGTGATGATGCCGTCTTGGGCTCCACGGTGACCTCCGTCCTGCCGCTCTGCTGGTCATGGTCTCATTGCACCAGAATGGCAACATTTGCCCGATGCCTTGTCCTGCGCTTGCCCCCTTTGCACCAAAGGGGAAACAAGGACACTGCACAGGCCTGCGCCTGCTTGGCGCCCGCCTGGTCTCGATCGTCATGGCTTGCGTCACGGGCTCCTCACGAGGTATCCCCGCCTTGATCTCCCCGCCTCCTCGCGAGCCTGCCTGATGAGGCTGCCTCAGAGGAAGCTTTCTGTCGTCCGCCCCGCGAGGCTTGGCCCCTCGCGAGGGTCTTGAGCTTGAGCTGATGAAGATGGGCCACGCTGGGCCCTCACTTGAGCCACGCCGCAGGCCGCAGGCAGGCAAGTCTGGGGACCCCGTTCCCAGAACGCCGACAGTAAGGCCTAATGTATTCTTACAGGATGCCTTTGACTATTGATAAGATTTTATATAATTTGAAAATTGTATCATTCGAAGATCCTTTCACGTTCCATTTTCAAAAAGAAAAAATCCTTTCATGTACGAATTGGACTGTATGCTTTGAGCAACTTGCATGTCCTATACTGCTCCTATTTGGATACTCTAACTTAGATAGAGATTAGACTAACTCATGACTAACCCTAAAGTAACTATAGCCAAAGAGGTGTTTTGATGACAGGGTTAGATTGACAATAAATGCACTTGATGGAGAGAGAAAAGTGATTTTTTAGTGGGCCCAAGGAGGTACTTACTGTGGGAAAGGTTGCTTCGCCCACATGTCGGAGTTATGGGAGTACCAGCGGATTCAAGGAACAGAGAAATGATGGTTGCTTCGTTCGAGCAGCTTACTGTGGTGAAGGTGGGGCTCTGTGATTTGACTACTCAATAGTCATTACTAATGCGGCGCAACGACCAGGGTGAATCTTTCCCTGCAGTTGTGCACTCAATATTGCTGCACGGCAGGTGGAGCCAGATAAAGGATGTCCCACATGTCGGTGAAACGAAGTTGAATTGTTTCTGGCATTGCTATCAATCCTTCAGGATTTGTTTATATGTACGCATAATTTTGATGAAATTGTACTATGATGGTATGAAGGTTTCAACTTTGGTTCCCGCAGGAAAAAACGGTTGAACTTACGATTCATGTGTCCTCTTGCCTCAAGATTATCTCATTACAACATTCCATCAAATACAAATGAAACTACCATGGCTGCTAATGCATCTCAATGGTTCGCAGATCAGCGCCAATATTCACATCACAACCGAAGACAAAGTTGTGAGAAGGTGTACAAATAAAGAAAAATATATAATTGATCGATGTTGTTCGTAGGCATGGGTCCATTTCCTGGGCACAGTTTTCATTGCTTGGCAGCTACTAGTTTCACCCAGCACTGTAGCCAAAAAGGGGGTATACGGAGCACACCACAATCCGATCATTTTGTGTAGCTCCACTAAAATCGAGATGACCATCCTTGTTTGCAAAGATATCCAGTCAGTGTGATTATAATAATAGTGGAACTAGATGATGAAACATAACACACAGACAAATAGAAGCCGATCACCTCTGCGATCTCTCTTTAGGACTAACTACTTGTTGGAGAAGATTAGGTAGGAGTTGGATGAGGAGGATAGCAAAACCAATCTCCCTTTCTGCAGTCCCATAGAAATGTAAAAATGTTGCCCATGTGACATTTTGGCAGAACTGCACAAAACACTCATAAGAAAAAAAGTGATTTGTGCAGTTCACCAAAAGGCCGTAATAGCAACCAGGTGAAATGGCTAGCGTTGTTTGCAAAAAAGAGGTAGAAAGGAAACAATTACTGGTGAATAACACGAGTTGAAGACACATACACCGACAAAAAGAAGCATATTCCATGTAATAAGGGAAAGATAGTAGCATGGTGGTTTATCAAAAATGGTTTGAGGACGAGATTGCAAGATGGAAATTACGCCTGCCGAGATACGTTTTAAGCAAACAACTAAAGAAGATCCACATGCAGCAACGTGGGAAGATGGGCAGTGGAGCAAGGCCGGAGGAAGCTGTACCCGAGGGTCGTCAAGATGTTACTAGGAGGGCATCGACGGCCAGGATCTTCCCATACTATGGCAGCGAGCAAGTGGCGAAGGCCCTACTGCGCTGGTGCTTGGTCGGAGAGAACGGCGGGTACCGTAGATCGGGACATGCTGCCTCACGCCGTTGAACGGAGAAACGATGCACATCCCCCCTTTCCATCGACGGACGGGATGCGGCCAGATCACTGACCAACGGTGAGAGAGAGGCCACCGCCGCCTTGTGTGAGATGGTCTGACGAGAGACAAACCCCAGCAGTGAGGCTCCATTGTATATAGTGGAGCGGATTTTTCCATTTTCCCCATGGCAATCATTTTATATTCTGTACTACGCGCCATTGAGGAGAAATATATAACTTTATTTAATACAAACGCGTCAAGTCAAACTTTGTTTCGTCTAGGCGTGGTACCCGACCCTCCTTCGAGTAAACAACCGCTACACGCATCAAATTATCACGTGGGCGGCCTTTTTGTACATAAACAAACTCCACCGTGTACCCGCGCGGGTGTGGCCGGGAACGAGACGTGAGTACATGCACCTCTTCTTTAGGTGCAGGTACGTACGTGGGTGGGTGTGAGAGAGATGGCTTGTGCGAAACTGATGCAATGTGTCGATGATATGTCAAACAAAAAAATGTAACATATGCTATGTGTGAAATAGAGTCATGGATATATCACATATAGAGAGAGCGATCCACAAGAAGAGAGTGGAGGGATCATCGGTGTGAGATATCGATAGAATCAAAAACATGGATGAAGTGTGTGGCTGCGCGATCGATAAAGAGTGCCATCGAATTTGTGTTTGCCCACGTCAAAGATACAGGGCGGCTAGTGTCGTGGTTCTAAGTCTGATAGTAGAATGGGGGGTAGGTATGAGGAGGCAAGATCGTAGCTACGATGAAGTTGTGCACGCAAGATTTACGAGTTCAGGCCCTTCGCAGAGGAAGTAATAGCCCAACGTCTCGGTGCCCGGAGGCTCGTCAATTGGATTATGCGTGAAGTTACACGGGGTGTGAACCCTTGTCCCAAAGGAGGGGGTGGCTTATATAGAGTGCGCCAGGACCCCAGCCATACCCCGTTACATAAGGTTCAATATACATAAAGAGGGGATGTTACTAGTAATGTCAGCATTAAAGTTACATAAATGATCATTAAGACTACGGAGTGAACGCTTGACCTTAGATCTTCTATACTCCGAGTGGTTTCTGATGTGGTTGATTGATTATATCCTGGTCGAATAGAATTGGGTTGTCCAACTGGAACCCATGGTCGAGTGAGTTGCATCCTGAGGTGATTTCAGTCGGTAGAATTTGCTGTCCTTTGAATGTCTTTGACTATAGGGTAGTGTCCTTGGGACGGGTGCTTAAATCAGGTCTATTTCCCTACCCTAGGTACATGTCATCATCATTAGCCCCCGAATGGTTCTGGGTCCGAGTGGAGATGGAGTTGAAGATGGTCCCGACCCAATTTTCATGCTTCGGAAGCATTTTACTTGGATTGGTGAACCATGCAAAAATTTAAACTCCATTTTTCAGTCGCCTTGAGCCATTGAGAGATTGTCGAGTGAACTTTTCTGATAAGTTTTGAATGTTGATATGGCACAAAATCTTCGGCGTGATCGACTGCGCTGCCATCCCCGGATCTCATGGGATTCGAAATTTTGGGAAGCGCGTGGGACGGAGAGAGCCGCAGTAAGCAGAGCGGATTAGGCAGGGGCACCTCGATTCTTGTGCCACCTTTTCCGCCATGTATCTAGCGTGCGACTGTTACAGGATTTGACAGGATTGCATGGGCCCACAAGTCAGTCACTCAGGGAATAGGACCATATAAGGTGTCTGGGCTGGTGTTTTTGCACAGTGCGTCCCATTTTCTTTCTTCCTCCTATACTTCTCCACTGCATCCGCCTCCGTCCTCGGTGCCGCCGCCCAGCTCGAGCTCACCCCGCCGCGATGGGGAAGGACAAGACAATGGCTCTAGAGTGCACGAAGAAGGCGACGGCGAAGGCGAAGGGGAAGAAGACGAGCTGGGGAGGGTCATCGTCAAGAACTGGCCTGCCGCCCCGCTGGATCCAGGGCGACTGGATTCTGTCGACGATCCAGCAGGAAGATCTAGAGGATCTGGTTGAGGGGGGATTGATTCCCCATGGTTCTTGGCGGCTTCCAGTGGACGGGACTAAGCCACGGCCGCAGGAGGGTGAGTGTGTCCTTCTTGCAACTCACGTCGACCACGCTTTCTCTTTGCCCCCATCCTTTCTTCTGGGGTTTTCTGAGCTTTTTTGGAGCCCAACTTCATCACTTTTATCCCAACACCATCACATACCTTGCTGCATATGTGTCCATGTGTGATAACTTTCTAGGCTGTCGACCGCACTGGGGTCTCTTCAAACATATTTTCACTCATCATTCTCAGTCTGTAAAAAAGGCTAATCCGAGTGATGAGAGGACACAGGTGATCTAGACGTGTGGAGGTCTAGGTATCCAGATGAGGAGTAAAAGTGCTTTCCCTACTATGATTCTTCCCGATTCAGTCAGAGGGTGGCAGTCGACCTTGTTCTATTATAAGGACCAACCGACCCCGGGTCAGTCGACTAGCCTTGCCCCGTTTTCCATAGAGTGAGTTGAGAAGCCTTCTCCCTTGAAAGTGACTCCAACCGAGAAAGTGGAGGTGAATATGTTGGTTGAGCGTGTAGTCCAACTTGTCCATGACGGTGTGATTGGCATGGACTTGTTAGAGGTGTTTCCTAGTTGAAGCATCCAGCCGCTCCAAGCCCGTGACCATCCAATGTGGATGTACTCGGGTATTCATGACAGCACTCGGATCCACCCGGAGGAAGTTGACGAGGCCACGGTGGCGCAGTGCCTGTAGGGTATCACTGGCAACAAGGACAACCCCAGGGGGTCTAGGAGGATTCCTCCACTCGACAACACCAATGAACCAGACAAGGTCTGACTCTTTTCTTCCGAGTGTCTTTTGTTCTGACATGTATTTGTTCTCAAAACTGATTGATATCCACTCGACTCTGTGCCTTGCAGATCTACACTGAGATGTATTCGATGCCCAACGGAGAGCAGGAGCAGGAGGGAGAGGCGAGCAGGGGTGACAATGTCAACTGGCATTCTGACGGAGGAGGAGACGAGAGGAGAGTGAAGACTCGAGCAGTCATGAGGAGGTCGACTCTCCACCTCGCTCGAAAAGATGCTCCAAGTAGAGGCAGGACCCAGCAAGTGTTCGGGCAAAGCGACTCCACCAACCGGAAGACCTCTAAGCGCACTCGAACATCTTCTCCTGTGCCGACCGAGAAAGCTCCAAAGCAGCCCAAAGTCACCCCGTCAAAGCCCCGGAAGGCCTTGCCCAAGATTAAAGTGGTCATCACCATTGCTTCTGTGTAATTATTGTGCTCGACCTCTTGGTTTTTGGATGACTTGATCTTTGGTCGACTCACTTTCCTGTTTTGACCAAGTGAATTCTGAAATTTGCGGTGCTGCTACCTCTGGGCCTTCTATTTATAAATATGAGGAGGAGGAGGAGGAGATGGAAGACATGGTCACTTCCAACGCGGGTATAATTATTGACATATTGTTTTTACTTTACCAGCCACTATGACGGTCGACTGAACTCTTGCAATTGATTGCTTTGAAGCTCCGCCCAATGTTATTGAACTTCCAGATGACGACAAAGATGTGCCATAGAGACCCATGGGAAGGAGGGGCAAGACTTCAATCAGGAAGGCACTGGCTAGCAAGACGTCCCAGTCAATGCCGGTGACGGAACTAGTGATTCAGCAGTCCGGAGACCTTAACCGGGCTTTTGTTACTTTTGCCGTTCTAGTGTTGAGTGAACGTCCTTCATCGTCGACTGCACAAGTCCCTGTTTCGTCTGTACAACACCACGCCTTGGATCCTCAAGCTGCTGCGACTGTTCCACCGTCCCCGCTATTCGTCACCCATCACGTTCCGGAGGACCAGTCAAGCACTGCTAAGGAAGCTATACGCCAAGCAGGCCTGATGATGGAACGGGTGAAGACGGAGCGTGAGACTAGCCAAGCTGCCTATGATGCCAGTGCAGCCCTCCAAGCCAATGTCGAGGTTAGTTTATTTCCTACTGATCCCCTAGCTTGACGCTTTTTTTGTTAGGATATGCTACCTGAAAACTTTCATTGTGCATCCATTTGTCAGTCTGCACTTCACATCTGTACACCCACTGGGTGTTTCAATTTATGCTGAGTAGTTTTTCCAATTGAGTTAGCTAGGTTGTGTCGATTGTAGCTTTGGATTAGTGGGGGCACGCAGAGTGCACCCACTGGGTGTAGTCCCCGAGGCCGCCGTCGAATGTGTGATTCGGTGAGGGTCTTGATAAAAATATCTTGTTCTTAAGTTCTTCCACTCGGTCTGGGTGGACCATGTCGAGTGAAACCTGAACCAGTGGGGGCACGCTGAGTGCACCCACTGGGTGTAGTCCCCGAGACCGCGGTCGACTGCGGGCAATCGGTTGTGGTCTGAGAATAACTGTTGCTTCTTCTTCTTCTTTTTTGACATTCTTCCACTCGGTCTAGACGGACCATGTCAAGTGGAACCTGGACCAGTGGGGGCACGCTAAGTGCACCACTGGGTGTAGTCCCCGAGACTACCATTGAATGTTTGATTCTGCAGTAGTCTTAGAATTCTTTTCACTCGCAAGCGAATAATCTTCGATTCTGTCCACTGATTTATCTTTTTTTACCGACTTTAGAAATTGTGTGAGCTCATATCCCAATTTGCTGAATTCGAGAGGAAGCAGATCCAACTCAATCTTGACTTGGATTTGGCCAAGCAGAACTTGCAGAAGGCCAAAGACGAAACAACTATCATGGAAGGTAAAAGCTTGTTGACGGTGGGATTTGGCTGTCTCTCGAGTCATCTCCTTGTTTTTCTCTCCGAACCGAGTGTTGTTTGCTGTATATATGTATTTTTTAGAGAAAATGAGGCAGGCTCTAGCACAGAAGGACCTTGATCTTGCTGCAGCATAGAAGGAGGCTTAGGAGAAAACATCACTCGCCGATAAGAAGCTGGCTTCAGTCGGGGCGTTAGAGGAAGACAATGCCAAGCCGAAGACTGATCTTGCCGAAGCTAACAAAGAAGTGACCCGTCTAAAGAAGGACAAAGTAGCCTTGAAGGACAAGATTGAAGATCTCTCTCGGAAGAGAAATGACCTGGAGGATTATCTGGGGGGCTTGCCAAGAAGTTATTCCTTATGCTTGAAGGTACCTTTCCTTGTCCGACTGTTTCGCTATCGTCGATTCACCATAAAGCCGTCGACTCATTAGTTCTTTGTGATTGTAGAATTCACCCAAAACTTTGAGGAAGAAACTGGGCGAATCGAGACAAGCTTGGACCCCATAAATTCCCCTGTTAAGGATGAAGCTGCCATGAACGTGCTTCGACTGGAATCTCGTCTTGCCAGTGTTACAGACAACCTCGCTCGACTGAAGGTTGCCGTGTCGCCGATTGACATGGCGCTTTGGCCAAAGGAGATGCTCCAAAATGACCTCGAGTCTTTGATGACTCGACTCAATGAGATCCCTGGTCGAGTGCAGGAATGGAAGAAATCGTTTGCTCGGTGCGATGCTGACGTAGCTCTGTCCCTTGTTCGCGTCCATTGCAAGGAATCCAAAGAGGAGAAGTTAGCAACGATCAAGGTTGCCAACACCAAGAGACTTGACTTCTAGTATTTTATGGAGACCTTTATTGCTACTACTACTCGAATTGCAGATGGAATCGACCTGGATGAGTTCGTCGAGCCTGTCAGTCCTCTTCCTGCGGACTGAACAAACTTTTACGATCCGATTAAATTTGCCTCGGTATGCCGAGTGGTTTTGTAACCGTTAAACTCCTTCAGGCCTGATGCCCGAGTACTTTAATCTGTGGTCCGGAACCTCATGGGATTTATCTGAACTTGGTTTATTGTTTTTCAATCTCTTGACTCTGAGTGGAACTTGATTCTTCAGTCTGAATTGTTACTGACTCTATGACGCAGCTATGTCGAGTGGACCATGGACAAGGGCCCTTGGTGCCGTCCATGACCCGCGCCTCGTCGTCCTTGCGGATCGGGATGGAGCGGACGTTATACTTGTGTCGCAGCTCCGTCGAGTGGGTCGTGGACAAGAACACTTGGTGTTGTGCACGACCTGCACCTCGTCATCCTTGCGGGTCGAGATGGAGCGGATGTTATACTTGTGTCGCAGCTCCGTCGAGTGGTTCGTGGACAAGGGCACTCGGTGCTGTGCATGACCTGCACCTCGTCGTCCTTGCGGGTCAGGATGGCGCGGACGTTATACTTGTCTCGCAGCTCCATCGAGTGGGTCGTGGACAAGAACACTTAGTGCTGTGCATGACCTACACCTCATCATCCTTGCGGATCGAGATGGAGCAGTCGTTATACGTGTGTCGTAGCTCTGTCGAGTGGGTCGTGGACAAGGGCACTCAGTATTGTGCATGACCTGCACCTCGTCGTCCTTGCGGATCGGGATGGTTTTTAACTTAGGCAAGTATGAGACTGCAGCTAAGCCTCCGAGTGGGAGGATTGCTCTCCACTCGGTAGGATTCTAGAAACTTAGGTGAGTACGGGACTGCAGCTAAGCCTCCAAGTGGGAGGATTGCTCTCCACTAGGTAGGATTTTAGAAACTTAGGCGAGTACGGTACTGCATCTAAGCCTTCGAGTGGGAGGATTGCTCTCAACTCAGTAGGATTTTTCCAAACTTAGGTGAATCAGATTCGCAGCTAAGCCCCCGAGTGAGAGGCTTGCTCTTCACTTGGTAGGATTTTGTTTTTGAAACTTAGGCGAATGGGATTCACATCTAAGCCACCCACTGGGGGATTTTGAACATATGTATAAGCAATAGCAATCATTTAGGAGACTGTAAAACCATGTCTTTAATAAACAAACTGAAATGTACTCTTATTACATCTTAACAGTCTAAATGCTTAAGTATAAAAATGGCGGAGCAGCTCCACATTCCAAGCGCGTGGCTCGTCTTTCTTGTGTTCCACATCGTATAGGTGGTATGCTCCATTGTGGAGCACTTTGGTGATGATGAAGGGGCCTTCCCAGGTGGGAGCAAGCTTGTGTGGTCGTTGCTGATCCACTCGGAGAACCAGGTCTCCCTCCTGAAATGCTTGACCTCCTACATTTCTACAGTGGAACTGACGAAGGTCTTGCTGATAAATGGTCGACCTGATCAGGGCCATCTCTCTTTCCTCTTCCAGAAGATCAACAGTGTCTTGCCAGGCTTGTTCGGCTTCTGCCTCTGAAAAAAGCTCTACTCGCGGGGCATTGTGGAGTAAATCTTTCGACGGCATGGCTTCGGCTCCATAGATCATGAAGAAGGGAGTCCGGCCAGTCGACCGATTCGGCGTTGTTCTCAGGCCCACGGTACTAATGGTAACTCATCTAGCCAGGCACCAGCCGCATGCTTGAGATCACGCATCAATATGGTATTCAACCCTTGGAGGATCAAACCATTTGCTCTTTCTGCTTGTCCATTCGAGTATGGGTGAGCGACTGAAGCATAGTCGACCCGGGTGCCTTGGGGAGCACAGAAAGCTCTAAACTCATCTGAATCAAAGTTTGAACCATTGTCTATGATGATGCTGTGCGGGACTCCATATCTAAATCTTAACTCTCTGATGAAGCTGACGGCGGTATCCAAGTCAAGGTTCTTGATGGGTTTGGCTTCAATCCATTTAGTGAACTTGTTGACTACAACAAGCAGGTGGGTGAAACCACTTCTGCCAGTCCTCAGGGGTCCAACCATATCCAACCCCCAAACAACGAATGGCCAGACGAGTGGAATGGTCTTCAAAGCTGAAGCGGGCTTCTGAGACATGTTGGAGTAGATCTGGCAGCCCTCGCACTTGTTGACTATTTCTTTTGCCATTTCATTTGCATGTGGCCAGTAAAAACCTGCCCAGTATGCTTTGGCCACGATTGTCTGAGAGGACGCATGGTGACCACAGGTCCCTTGAGTGGATATTATTGGTGATCAATGGACCTTCCTCTGGGGTAATGCATCGTTGAGCAACTCTAGTCACACTCTCCATGTACAGTCGACCACTTATCACAGTGAAGGCTTTGGATCTACGGACAATCTGATGTGCTTCATCTTCATCTTATGGAAGCTCTTTCCTAAGAATATATGCGATATACGGCACTGTCCAATCAGGAATGACGACCAAAACTTCCCTGATTAAGTCGACCACGGCTGGGATTTCAACTTCAGTCGGATCGGTAGAACTCTTAGGCTACGGGGGCTCTTCCGTGAAGGGATCCTCTTGAACTGATGGTGTGTGAAGATGCTCCAAGAACACATTGTTGGGGATGGGATCCCGCTTGGAACCTATCTTCGCCAGGTCATCCACTGCCTGGTTCATCAGTCGGGGAATGTGGTGGAGCTCTAGCCCTTCAAACTTCTTTTCTAACTTTCTCACTACATTGCAATATCCAGTCATAGCTGGGCTCCTAACGTCCCACTCCTTCATCACTTGATTGACCACCAAATCTGAGTCACCGCAGACCATTAGGCGACGAACACCGAGTGAAATGGCCATTCGCAACCCATACAGAAGTCCTTCATATTCAGCTTCATTGTTGGAGGAATCAAACTGAATCTGAAGGACATAACTGAGTTTGTCACCTCGTGGGGATACCAGGACTACTCCAGCGCCAAAACCATTCAGCATCTTGGATCCATCAAATAACATAGTCCAATGTTCCGAGTGAACTTGAGTCGGTTGTTGCTATTCGATCCACTCGACGAGGAAATATGCTATTGCTTGGGACTTGATTGCTTTCTTTGCCTCAAACTTGATATCCAACGGAAGGAGTTCAATCGCCCACTTTTCCACTCGACCAGTTGCATCTCTGTTGTTCCGAATTTCTGACAATGGAGCATCGTTGATGAATGTGATAGAGTGATCTGAGAAATAATGTGCAACCTTCTTCGTGGTCAAGTAAATTCCGTAGACAAGCTTCTGATAATGCGGATATCTCTGCTTGGACAGAGTTAAGACTTCAGAAATATAGTACACTGGGCGCTGAACCTTGTAGGCTTTACCTTCTTCATCCCGCTCGACCGTGAGTACTATACTGACAACTTGTCCAGTGGCTGCAATATAAAGCAGTAAAGGCTCTTTGCTGATTGGAGCAGCGAGCACCGGCTGGGTGGAAAGCAGGGTTTTGAGCTCTGCAAATGCTACGTCAGCTTGAGGAGTCCACTCGAACTTATCTGATTTCTTCATCAATTGGTAAAGAGGCAGTACCTTTTCACCAAGACGAGAGATGAATCGACTCAAAGCAGCTAAACAACCAGTAAGCTTCTGAGTGTCGTGTATGCGCACACGGCATTTCATTCGGAGTAGTGCGCCAACTTTCTATGGGTTTGCGTCGATCCCACGTTCGGAAACGAGGAAACCGAGTAACTTTCCACCTGGAACTCCGAATGTACACTTGGACGGATTAAGCTTGATATCATATCTTCTCAGATTGGCAAAGGTTTCAGCGAGGTCAGTCAGCAGGTCGGAACCTTTACGCGACTTAACCACGATGTCATCTATGTATGCTTCCACATTCCGACTGATTTGAGTGAGCAGGCACTTCTGTATCATGCGCATGAATGTGGCACCCGCATTCTTAAGACCAAAGGGCATAGTAACATAGCAAAAGCACCCGAATGGGGTGATAAAAGTTGTTTTTATTTTGTCGGGTCCATACACTCGAATCTGATGGTACCCGAAGTATGCATCCAGAAAGGACAATCGCTCAGGTCCCGCAGTCGAGTCGAATATTTGATCGATGCGGGGGAGAGGGAAGTGATCTTTCGGGTAGGCCTGATTGATATGCTTGAACTCAATACACATACGGAGTGAATCATATTTCCTGGGGACCATGACGATGTTGGCGAGCCACTTGGAGTGGTAAATCTCTCAGATGAACACAGTTGCCAGAAGCCGAGCCACTTCCTCGCCAATTGCCTTTCTTTTCTCCACGGTGGACTGTCGGAGATGCTCTTTGACAGGTTTTTCTTTCAAGTCAACTCGCAAATGATGCTCAGCCAGTCCCCTGGGTACACCTGGCATGTCAGAGGGTTTCCATGCGAAGATGTCCCAGTTCTCACGGAGGAACTAGATGAGCGCTTCTTCCTATTTGTTGTCTAGTGTTGTTGAGATATGAGTCGGAGCAGCATTGGGATCAGTCGGGTGAATATGAACTGACTTTGTTTCACCAGATGACTTCACTTCAGATTCTTAAGTGGGCTTCTTAGCTCTTAACAAATCACTCGGATCAGCAGTCTTCTTGTATTCTTCCATTTCTACTGCTGCCATATGTTCATCAGCAATCGTCGAGCCCTTTTGGAAGCATTCTTCTGCTTGCTACAGATTACCAGTGACTATAATCATGCCCCTAGGGCCAGGAATCTTGAGTTTGAGGTACACGTAACATGGTCGAGCCATGAAACGAGCATAGGCGGTTCTGCCCAGGATATCATGATAGGCACTGTGAAAATCCACAACTTCAAATGTCAACTTTTCCTTACGGTATTTCTTTGAATCACCGAAAACTACGTAAAGAGTGATCTGGCCAAGTGAATCGGCTTTATTTCCAGGGATAACTCTATGGAACCGCATGTTGCTCTCGCTGAGCTTGGACATCGAAATGCCCATCCCTCGGAGGGTCTCAGCATACAAAATGTTCAAACCGATTGCGCCATCCATCAAGACTTTGGTCAATCGGGTGCCCCCAACGACTGGGTCGACCACCAACGCTCGCCTCCCGAGGGTGGCAACGCGCGGCGGGTGGTCGGACTGGTCGAATGTGATGGGAGTCTTTGACCATTTCAGATACATCGTTGTTTCCGGAGCAACCATGTTTACTTCTCTGTTGATGACTTTCAGTCGACTTTTACTTTCAATGTCGGCAAAAATCACCAAAGTGGAATTGACATTGGGAAATCCATCATCATCCTCTTCCTTGTCCTCATCCTTATCAGATTTCTTCTCTTTCTCACTGGGTTGTTTTTCTCGGAACTGTTGTATAAGGACTCGACAGTGTCGAGTGGTATGTTTGGGATAAATCAGATTACCCTCTGCATCCTTCTTGATGTGAATGTGACATGGCAAATCCATCACATCGTTTCTTGCTTGATCTTTCACCTTCTTGGAGATCCGGGGCCCTTTAGGTTTTCCCTTAAATTTTCCTTGGGTCGTGATTGCAACCTCTCCAGGACCTGTAGGTTCTGCTTTGCGCTTCTGCTTCCGATTGGAATTACCTCTTCCAGTATCCTGGCCGACTAGTTTGCCCTTGCCACTGCGGAGTCAGTCTTCTTCTTCGCCATTTTCATACCGAGTGGCTATTTCCATCATTCAGGTCAGGTTCATGTCTCCTGTCCGACCGAATTTCAGGTTAAGCTCTCGATACTGAATGCCCTCCTTGAAGGGGGAAACTGCTTGATGCTGAGACACATTCTCCATAGTGTGATGCAAAGTGGTCCACCTCTGGATGTAATCCCTCAAAGTTTCATTCGGTTTTTGCACACAATGCTGCAATTCTGTCAACCCTACAGGTCGTTTGCATGTGCCTTCGAATGTTCTGACAAACACTCGGTCTAACTCCCCCTAGCTGAAAATATTGCTCGGAGCCAACTGATTCAACCAAGCTCTAGCTGACCCTTCAAGCATTAGGGGAAGGTGCTTGATGGCTACCTCATTGTTTCCACCACTAATCTGTACCGCCACTCGGTAATCCTCAAGCCAAGTGTCAGGCTTTGATTCACTAGTGAACTTACTAATTTCAGTTGCCAACCTGAAGTTGGGACGGATCTCTGCAGCCCTGATGGCTCTGCTAAAACATTCGGGACCAGAAACATGCACTCTACTTCCAGTCGGGCGATCTCTGTCCTACCCTTCTCTGCGTGCTTGGTTCCTGTCCACCAGACCTTGCGCCAGAATTGACCTCACATCAAATCCTGGCTCTCATGGGTCGACTGGCATCCTCCGCTCCTTGCTGTACGGGCGCCTATCATCATAATGCCGGGGCACATATGATCCGCCCCTCGGAGGGGGCGTAGGCACTCGACGGCGGTCATCACGGTCGAGCCGATGATCGTGCTGAGTACTGTCCTTGGCGATGCCCTCATCCCTCATGCCGTGGAGGCGATCTTGGGCTGTGACCCGACTAAACTGTGTCAGCCACCACATATCTACTATGAATTATGTTACGCGACTGAGACACTGCAGTGTTCTGCTCTCCTGATGCCCGGAGCAATGTTCTGATCTACATCAAACCTCTTCCAGCCTCCGACTAGGACAGCTGAATAGACTCTGCTATACGGGCTGCAGCTGTAAGATTCTGAATCGGAGTGCGGTATACCTGTGGTTCAGGCGGGAACAGTTGTCGCTGCCATCGACTGGACTCGGGGATCTGCCACCGAGCACGTTCGTCGAGTGCATGCTGAAGGTTATCCTGTCGAGTGCGCTCAGCCAAAGTGGCCAAGCGCGCCGCCTCCAAGGCCCGAGCCACAGAGGTCTGTCCGACAATGGGCGTGTGGAGCACCTCCACATTGCGGCGGTGCAGTTCCTCCCTCTGCTGAGAAGAGAGGGTTTCAGGGTGGTACTCCTCGTGAACGCGTGACGGATTGCCGCCGTCGTCGTCGCCGCTGTTGCGACGCATGCCAGGCGGGCTGCGTGGCATGTCTACCATCAGGACCTCCACCGTGGGGTCGCTGCTGTCGCACTCAGATTGGGTCTCGACGGAGCCAGTCGAACAGGCCGTAGAGATATTCGTCGGGCTCGATTGCCGTGACTTGAGGGGTGGCCGACTGACATGCCACTGCATGTTTCACCCACCGCTGAAGCACGACCGACCGGATCGCTTGTGACGGCGAATAGCGGGGAGTGAAGACACCGCGGGAGCTGACTGATACTGGGTCGACGGCTGCCGCAGAAGGACGCCGCGAACGCACGTGCGAAAGTGTGTCGCCCCATGGACGGGGAGTGTCTCGACGTCGAGGGGAGCTTCCTGAAGCCAAGCGGAGTCGTCGGCAATGAAAATGAGCGTGCCGAGACGGATCTCGTGGCCCTCAGCCAAACCTCCACCAGGAACCATGATGATAGGACTCAGAGAAATCATAACCTCACTGGAAAGTCTCTAAGACACCTGCCCCACGGTGGGAGCCAACTGTCGTGGTTCTAAGTCTGAAAGTAGAATGGGGGTAGGTATGAGAAGGCAAGATCCTAGCTACGGTGAAGTTGTGCGCGCAAGATTTACGAGTTCAGGCCCTTCGCAGAGGAAGTAACAGCCCTATGTCTCAGTTCCCGGAGGCTGGTCGATTGGATTATGCGTGAAGTTACAGGGGGTGCGAACCCTTGTCCCAGAGGAGGGGGTGGCTTATATAGAGTGCGCCAGGACCCCAGCCATCCCCCGTTACATAAGGTTCAATGTACATAAAGAGGGGACGTTACTGGTAACGTCAGCATTAAAGTTATATAAATGATGAACGCTTAACCGTTACCATCCAGAGTGACTTTAGATCAACTGTACTCCGAGTGGTTTCAGATGTGGTCGAATAATTATATCCTGGTCGAATAGAATTGGGTTGTCCGAGTGGAACGCATGGTCGAGTGAGCTGCATCCTGAGGTGATTTTAGTTGGTAGAATTTGTTGTCCTTTGAATATCTTTCACTATAGGGTAGTGTCCTTGGGAACTATGCTTAGATCAGGTCTATTGCCCTACCCTAGGTACATGTCATCGTCAGCTGGCCTACTGGAATTTCAGAGGGCAGAGGTGCAGTTTTTCTATGTGGCATGGATACCTACCTACAACGTTCGACTATCGGTGGGGGGAGGGGGTAGATACCTAACTATAGAGAGGTAGATCGACTAGTATATGTGTGGAGAAGGAGAGAGACCCAGCTATGTATAGAGGGAGATCGATCGGCATCCATGGATATGTGTAGCAAAGGAATAAGGTTGGGAGAAAGACAAAGGTAGATTGTCGGAGGGTTGGTGGTGGAGTGGCGTCTCACAAATGGTGGGAGAGGCCTGCTAGACAAATGAAGGATACGAGTGCAATATCAATAAGAGAGGGCGGGGATGTCTGTCTATCTATGCACGTGCGTGTGAGAGATGGGTCAGGAGGTATGCAAGGATTATGAGGGGAGACAATATGGTTGTGTCAAGCATACGTAACTACATAGGAAGATCAACTGTTGTGTGTCCGAGAAAGGGAGAGACATAACTAGTGAGGTAAGTCTATCGGTGCATGGGGAAAATAATTATAGTTGACCTAGCTATATGTAGGGAGATCAGTATGTATACATGCATGCATGTGTTAGAAGCAAATAAGGTCCGGAGAGACAGACAGGGGGAGAGGGGTGCGGCTAGGAGGTGGTGCGAGAGGCCTACTATGTCGAGGGGGAGGAGTGTGCAACAATGAGATCGATGAAAAGAGGGGCGGGAGTGTGCACCTGCGTGGAACCGTATTGGACATAGGGGGCATGGACGGTGAGAAGAGAAGAGGGGAAGTATGTGTTTGTGGTAGGCACACTTGGCTAGAGAGGTATATCGACCGGCGTGTGTCGGAAAGAAGGAGTCGGGGGGGCCTACACACACCGTGGGTGAACGACCTAAAGAGAAATAATGAACGTGCACGATGGAGGGGACGCCGAGGGAGGGTTAGAGGGGGCGGGCGTGTGCATGCATGATAGAAAATTAGCGCTAGCTAGCTACAAAGAGAAGAGGATCACGAAGGTGTTAAAGACGAACATAGATCATAATTCATTATTAAAAAATGGATACAGATACTTGAAGAAGATATCGTAATGTAGAACATTGATTATAATTTGGGCTAATGTGTGGCTTTTGCAGCTCAGGGCTAAATACTTGTCATAATGTAGGGGCGGGGCACTATACTTTGTGTGATAAACACGGTGTACGTATGGAACATGGTTTAGATTTGTATGGAACATGGTTTAGATTATGAATATATAGTTAGTACATCAAATGTACTATTATTTGGAATCAACATCAAGTGTATTCAAAAGATTGAATTCGAGTTCATATAGTACACATAGTTCATATATATCTCTATAGTAATCATGTGGTGTGTTGTTAAGGTAATACACGAATGATGGTTGAAGTTGGCAACAATCAGGATTGTAGATTCTTATTGAAATAGAGAAACGAATTCAAATTCAATTCGAATTGTAGTGGTAGTATAAACATTTGGAATGCACTAAAATGTTGGTATGAGTAGGTTACATGCATTATAGAGCCAGCGAAAAAATTTAATTGGACATAACATGGATTCATACTGTCTCTTTGTGTAGCTTTGAATAGCATTTGTATAGTAAAACGGGACAAGACTCTCTCTTTGTGTGGTGTGAATAGTTTTATTTTTTTTCGTTTTTTTGGTTGAGGGAAGTGCAAATTGATTTGGTACGTACAAGTACAATATTAGGCGTTAGGCTTGTCCCTAAAATTCAACCCGCGCCTTGTTATATCCTGAAAATTCTGATATCGTGCTCCCAAAACTGGCGCCTTCACAACCTGCGCCTTGCGATCCCGAAATTACAACGCGCGCGAAAACTCCCTCCAACTGCCAAATCCCGACACGTGAAATCCCGCTTCTAACCCTGAGCCGAAAGGGCCGCTAGTTCAAATCGGTGGGGGTACTTTTGTAACACAGCCTACATTTTGGACAAGCGCGTCCCTAAGTCATGGTCCTCCCTCCCATCGCCTCCTTTTCGCCATTCGAAATCCCAGGCCGCCATAACCTCTCCGCTCCAACTGCGAAACCCCACCCTCCTCCGTCCACCACCTCACCGCTGCCCAGCCGGAGCCTCTTCCCCGACGACATTGTCCACCGGAACAGCTCGATGTCCCTCATCCGCTTCCCTAGATGAGGATCCGTTGTCCATTCCGTCGTCCCGCCAGTTCAGCCGCCCCGTCCTCCACCTCCAAGGAGCTGCTCCGATGATCGCCTCGTCTATCGCGGCCGCTCCATCCCCACAGCGCTGCCTTAACCTGCTCCACCAGAACCGCAGCATCCTCGCCGACTCCTCAGACGAAGCCGAGGCCTACTCGGCGCCACCAAAGAGGTTGTAGACTCATCGCATCGCACCTTCTCCTTAACTTGACCTCCCGGCACCAACGGTGCTCCATCCCGCACCCCCACGGAGCGGCTACCTCGAAGCCGGTGCTGCGGGCGACATCTCCACGACGGCTCTCCCCAGTGCGAGGCCCCTTCGGCGGCGGCGTGCATACCCGCCGGATCTGCTGCTGCTGCTCCGGTTGTTGCTTGGTCGCTCGCGCTGCTGCTTCTCTGGCTCTCGCTCGTTCGCCCAGCTACTGCCCGGGCTCTCGCTCGCTCGCTCGCGCTGCTGTTGCTGCTCCGGCTCTCGCTCGCTCGCTCTCCCGCGCTGCTGCTCTCCCCCTCGCTCGTGCTGCTGCTCTGCTCCGATTTAGCTACACTTCAGTCGAGTGAATCGACTTTTGGGTCAGTCGATTTTCAGGGGGTGGTGGGTCTCGCTAGAGTTAAGGAAGAACCACCCGCAGCGGGGAGTGGGGCTCGCCGGAGAGGTACCCAACTATCTATCTTAGGGTTCTGTGTGTGGGGTGCTGATCGCCGACGGTGGGGGCGCGGTGGTGGGGCGGTGGCATGGGGATCGCCAGAGAAAAAGCTTGGCACGGGGAGGGGGGTAGAGGGCGGGCCGGGCCGGCGGCGGACCGACAGTGGGGAGTTGTTTCGGGGTGGCGAGGCGGCGGCAGACCGGCGGTGGGGAGTTGTTTCGGGGCGGCGAGGCAGCAGTGGGGAGTTGTTTCAGGGTGGCGAGGCGGCACGGGGTTCGGCCGGTGGTGGCTGGCGGCTCAGGGGGTGCAGGTTGAAGATGAACTACATGCCCTACCTAAACTATCCCATGTGAAGTGCCTCTCTACTACCATTGCGTTCAGTTTCGACAGTAACATCCAGATTGCATAGTAAATTTCAGTTTCGACAGTTAAGTTCAGAGTCAACAGTTTTTACCTCATCTGTTGTAGTCAGGTGGTTTTTGGTGATGTCAATTTTACATCTATCACTTTTTGGTAATGCATTTTACATCATCTATTGGATATGCTATTAGAATCCCACTTGATATTAACGATGTCTATCTTGTGCTGCTTCAGCCTTGACGTCTTGCTGCTCACCGGAGCTGCTCCAAGGACAGAACGATCCATCACAACAGAGCAGTGCCTTGGACGCCGTCTACAGATTCCTCAGATCTTCCTCCACACCTCCGCCAGCCACCTCTGCCTCAACTTCTTCAGCGACCAACCCAGTGATGCTGAGCTCGACACGGCTACGGCAAAGAGGTTGTACACTTGTTGCATCACTTATTACTCTACATTCATGTCGATCCATTAGGGCTATTGTGGTTCAACGAAAAAACATAGCAATAGGAAATTTTCCTATGGCACTACTATTCAATTATTCATGCATTTTGTTGAAAGGAATGGAGCAAAACATCCACCTGGACCTACTTTTCAAAATCATATGCATGAAAACAAGACCAAGTGCATTAGTGGCAGAATAACATTCTAACTGTACATGCTTTCATATGGTTTCACATTATTTTGGCCAGGTTTCTTTGCATTCCTCTGCTCCTCCTTTTCATGTGAACCAAACACCCAAGTTGACAGAAATCATGTGTTCACAAATGCTTTGTTTCCCATGTGCATTCCTACCCATTCCAGTGTTTTTTCCTCCTATCCCTATGTTTTTAGAATCATGTAAGCCAAATGAGCCCTTACAGAATTACTTCAGTTACAGGTAGGTGTCAAAGAAAACTTTGTGTCATTTGTCTTGCTCCTGCCGCGACGCCGTCCACCTCACCTGAGCTCCTCCATTGACAGAAGCATCCACTAAACTAGACATCACGACTCCTGACCGTCTTTCGCCGCCTCAGATCTCCTTCCCTGCCGCCGGCACCCACCGGAAAGGCATCATCATCATCATCGACTCAGCAGATGAACCTGAGGAGTACACGGGTCCACAAGAGAGCTTGCACTCTTTTGTTTCTGCTTATGTTATGCATTGCTTAATATTACCTGCTACTTTATTGCCCCATTCACCTCTTAGACTCCAAGTCAGGTCCAAATTGATGTTCAAACTTGAGTTCTAAATTTGTTGTGGGGCACATATCGAGGCAGTAATGAATAGTATCTTAGTCTAATATCTGGTTCACCTAGGGTATGCCTATGTTGTTCATCTTGGGTGGGAAACAAATAGTAAAGCAATCATCATCTGTTTTTTTATTAAATTAAAGCAATCATCGGCCTGTTATCATTATTTCTGGATCCATCCACTGGTTGTTACCATTACTCTAGATTGTTACCATTACTCTAGATTTCTACATGCTCTCCTTACATAATCTCACTATATCTTTTTGTATGCATGTAAGATATTGTACACAGTCATGCTGAACATGTAGATAAAAAGAGAAGAGTTTTGTGCAGCAATACAATGTCATGCAGACATCGCTCCATGGTAGGTTCAATGCCAAACCCTCCCCCCTCTCCAGATTGTAATCTAGAGGAAGATATTTGTTATGATGCGGATTCAGATGCAGCTGACCACTCCTATTTACCCCAAGGTGTTTGCTCTAACTTGGCATGATGATGTTAGTCATATCATGCATATGTTGCCTTGCAGTGCCTACTTTCGACATCATATATGTCATCTGGTTAGTTTAGACATGTTCTGTAATGCCACCTGTTTAGTTTGAATGTCTGTCGTGGATCTAAATCTGACAGTAGAGTGGGGGGTAGGTATGGAGAGGCAAGGTCCTAGCTATGGAGAGGTTGTAAACACAAGAGATGTACGAGTTCAGGCCCTTCTCGGAGGAAGTAAAAGCCCTACGTCTCGGAGCCCGGAGGCGGTCGAGTGGATTATGTGTATATGGATTACAAGGTGCCGAACCCCTCTGCCTGTGGAGGGGGGTGGCTTATATAGAGTGCGCCAGGACCCCAGCCAACCCACGTAATGAAGGGTTTAAGGTACATTAAGTCCGGGGCGTTACTGGTAACGCCCCACATAAAGTGTCAGGACCCCGATCCTAAGTCACACCGATCTAGCATGTAACACATCATATCACTTTGTGGCCTCACGCACGGTATTCCCACGGGTGCCACCTTACCTGGCCCGGGACCGTTTGCGCCTTTTGGCTCACGTATATGATAGTGTCGCTAGCATCCATATGACAAAGAACCCGGGCTGACATGGCTAGTCGTGAACCCAAAGTGGCACTAACTTACAGGGACAGGCATACATGACCCAGCAACGAACGTGTCGGTCATCAGCAAGTGAATCCAGGCTGTAGCACTGGGCTAGCAGGACTCCGGTGAACCGGGCTGTAGCGGGCTAACAGGACTCCGGTATTCATCGCGTGACATTTCCCCGAAGGGACAGACACAGGAATGAAGAAGGACACATGCCGGCCAGCCTAGGTGTTCCGGTGCAGTAGCAAGCTACCATGGCTCAGCGGAAACACCAGGAGACATTTCCCGGTAAGAGAGGCTACTAAGGATAAACAACTAGATAGTCAGATCCCACACATACCAAGCATTTCAATAACATACACACAATATGCTCGATATGTGCAATACAACATGGCATCACAACATGACTCTACAACTCAAGTATTTAATTCAATAGGCTCCGAGGAGCGAGATATTACAAACATGGGTCTCATGACCCAACAATCAGAGCATACAAGTCAAAGCACATGCGGAAGCTTAACATGTCTGAGTCCAGACAACTAAAAATGAAAAAGGCTGAGAAGCCTGACTATCTACCAGATCCTGCCGAGGGCACAAGATCGTAGCTGAGGTAACAAGCTAAACGTCGAAGTCCACGCGGAACTACTAGTGAGACTGAAGTCTCTCTGCAAAAACATAAATTAAGCAACGTGAGTACAAATGTACCCAGCAAGACTTACATCAGAACTAACTACATATGCATCATTATCAACAAAGGGGATGGTGGGGTTTGACTGCAGCAAGCCAGCTTTGACTCGGTGGCTATCCTGAACTACGACTGCAAGTAACTCTTTTGAGGTGGCGCACACGAGTCCACATATTCACCATATCAATACACCACTATGGATCCACTCCCGTCTCCCTACGAGAACGCCATCCATAGCACTCACGCTTATCTTGCGTATTTTAGAGTATCCACTTTCACTTGTCTATGAACTATGCAAGGGGTCCAAGTTTCCATATCCGAGGAATCCGGCTATTCGAATAGATAATGATAACCCTGCAGGGGTGTACTTCTTCACACACGCTCCCGCCACTTATCGCCCTGTACACGTCATGTACCTCGGCAACCTTCAAGCGGAAGCCGGGCGAGGGAGTCAGCCACGACCTGACTAACCAAGCAAGTCTCTCGTCCAGGTTTATCGCCTATTCGGGTTCCATCCGCAAGGAGATCCGGCCGGGGTGTCGCTCACGGCCCCAAACGATGTGAGCAGGGTTCCCAAGCCCACCATTCGGGTGCCACTTGGTACACCGTGCCACTGTGCCTAGTCTGTCCCAAGCCCACCTGTACCGGGTGCCACTTGGTAGACTACTAACACTACCTACAAACACCAGAAACTAGTTGCAACTCCTGGACAGAGATCAAGTTGATTAATAAGTCGAGAGGGGCACTTAAGCATTCCAATGTGTGGTAGTAGCTGGTCATGGATCACAAACACAGAACTCAGTTCCCGAGGACGGCTGCAATGAGACAACCCACCATGTACTCCTACATGGCCTCTCACCGCTACCTTTACCAAAACGTCTTCACACACTTAGCTCTCAACGGTAGGACATGTTCACACACCTCTGGTTCATCCCCGATGAATCAGACCTGACTCAACTCTAAGCAGTAGTAGGCATGACAAACAAGCAAGAATGAGTAGGCACAACAGGGCTCAAACAACTCCTACTCATGCTAGTGGGTTTCATCTATTTACTGTGGCAATGACAGGTCATGCAGTGGATAAAGGGGTTCAACTACCGCAGCAAGTAACAGATGAATCATTGTTGTCCTAATGCAGTAAAAGAGAGCAGGAGCGAGAGAGTGGGATTTTATCGGAATGAACAAGGGGGTTTTGCTTGCTTGGCACTTCTGAAGATAATATAGTTCTTCATCGGTGTCATCGATCACATCGCCGGTACACGTCTATCGAGAGGGGACAATTACCGGCAAACAAGGAAGAACACAATCAATGCAATGCGACAATATGATGCATGTGTGACATGGCAATATGATGTGATTTGAGCTAATGCAACTAGCAGCAAGTTAAATGGAGTTGGTTTGAACCCTAGGTTCAAATTCAAACTCCACATGTGATTATTTAAATGCCATTTAATTGAATTGTCCTAAACAGCAGCTATAAGTTGTTCTAACATGCATGAAAATGGTACAGATGGATAGATTGGATTTTTCTGATAATTTTTCATATATAAATTATTTCATTCTGAGCTACGGTTGAATTTCTATGAATTTTTGAAGTTTAAATCATTTTCTAGAATTTCCTGAATTAAAATAAATCCAGAAAATGATTTATTGCGTCAGCACTAGGTCATGCTGATGTCAGCAGGTCAACTAGGCGGGTCCAGGTCAAACCTGACCAGTGGGGTCCACTGGTCAGTGACTGGGGCTGGATAGTGCCAATGACAGGTGGGGCCGGGTCAACAGACACATCAGCACGGTCAAAGCTGACGTGTGGGCCCACGGTATTAACACTAATTTTAACAGAAAAATATACTAATCCTAATTAAGCGCAGGGGCCCACATGGCAGTGGCTCATAGGGTGATTAGCCCCTAACTAAGTGGCCACATCGGCCCGCCGGAGTTTGGCCGGCGGCGACCTCAAGCCGCGGCGGAAGCTTGCCGGAAATCCGCTATGGGGATCGTTTTTGCGCGTGGTTTGCGTCTACGGGACGCTGGCAGTGAGGCGCATCCGAGGGTGGCAACAGCTCGAGCTGGGGTGGCCGGAGCTCACCGGAATGAAGCTCACGGCGGCGCCGACGTTCGGGTGAACTGGGTTTCGGGGTTACGGAGCACGACAGGAGGCAAGGAGGGGTGTTACGACCTCCTGGGGTTGCACTGAGCACGGCCGCGTGCTCGGTTGCAGCTCTAGGCAACGGTGGCTACGGCGGTGACATGGCCGGCGGCGAAGAGCTCTCGGCTCCGATGGATTCGATAGCTACGCGATGCAAATGAGGCAGGGGAGAGAGGGGAAAGATTCCGGTGCTCAGGGTGAACTCGCAGAGCAGACTAGTGGGCTCGGGGATGGCTTGGTGACGACGAAACAACGACAGCGATCTCGGGCGGCCGGAGATGGGGAAGATGGCGTGGGCGGCGATGCAGGGCGTCCGGCGGGGCATGGGTTGGTGGAGAGGAAGAGGGGGTCGAGGCGGAGCCTCTGGGCGCAACGACGAGGCGAGGCAGTGGCTGTGGCCACGGCGACGCTCGTCGGCGGCGACGGACGCGTTCGGTGGCGGAAAGAACAGAGGAGGTGAGAGCGTTTGGGGGGGGGAGAGAGGGAGTCCAGGGGGTCGGGGCAGCGCCGAGGAGATGACGCGAGGCGTCGCGGTGTCCATGCGATGCAAACGAGCAGGGTGGTGGCGTGGCGAGCTCGGGCGCGTGCGCCGTGTCCCTCCTCTGCCTACTGGCGCGAGGAGGAAGGCGACAGGGAGGAGGAGGTGGGCTGCGCCTGCCAGCTAGGCCGCCAGGTAGGTTTGGGCCGGGTGGGCTGAGAGGTGAGCGCCAGGTAGGCTTCTGCTCTTTATTTTATATTTCTGTTCTGTTTTCTTTTATTTAAATTTGTTTTGCCACTGTTTTGAATTTAAAATAATTCAAACAATGCCAAAAACTCCTCTGAATATTTTTGTTTTGCTAGATGGACTTTTCCAAAAGCTCATAAAATATTTCAGGGGTATTTGAAATTATATTCTAATTATATGAATATAATTCAAATTCAAATAACTAATGATTTAAATTCAAAGTCCCAAAAATAAATCCTTCTAAAATGTTCATTATTTTGGTTGGGACCAGAACCCTTTCCAAAAATTATCAAACATTTAAGAAGAGCATTTTGGAACAAAGAATGAGATTTTAGGGGTTTTGCCCTTCTTTTATTTAGGGTTTTGAGGCTTCCAAATTTCCCCAGTTCAAGTTTCAGAAATTTAAACATGATGCAAACGCTAGGCAGCACCAGAAGCTAGGGATGTGCCAACCCGCCCCCACTAAACAAGAATCTCGTCCCGAGATTCAAGCGTAGGGTAGGATGAAGGGGAACGCAACTAACGCAATCTTCATGATCCAACTTGCACTTCATAGGAACGTTGATTTGATCACCATCTTTGTCTCGACGTCTTGCTCTGATAACTCTAGCTAACATGACAACGAGAGGGAAAGTAAGATTCTGGAAGGATCGATCTTCTCAAAGGTCGAACAACTCACGGAATGAGACATAGAACCATCTCTCGGGTTGAGACACGAGATACACATCAAGAGGGGTGGAAAGAAACGGATGACGAAGGTTCACTAGGTGGACAACAATTCCACACTTAAGAAGGTGGTAAACGATTGTCAGCGTAGCGAGGAGTTGAGTTGCCACGATACCATAACGGGGCACCTTAGGGAAGGTGACTTGTGGAAATATACCCTTAAGTGGCAAAAGAATTACCTTTGATTCAGAGATCATTGAAACTCTTTAAACCAGCCTAAGGCAATTCTCGAGCGATCGTTTGGAGGGGGTCGGTAGAATGGCATACTCGGACTTGGATGATGTGGATTACCTTGTTGAAGACAACGTAATGGATGATTTTGCTTACCACCGGAAATGGAAGAGACCCATGGTAGAATGGCACAATGGTGGTGCAAGCTGGGAACAGAATGCAAATGCTGGGAATGATTCTGGTAACTGGGGAAGAACCCAACAATAGAGAGTGAATTCACTGTTTGAAAGGTCATAGCATTGCCGAGGAAACTGAGAGGAATCCCAGTTAGAGCCGATGATAACATGTAGCGCTTGTGCGTGCTCTCAAGAACTTGAGCATTTCCATAATCATCAAGGTTTTACCAACATCCGTGTCAAGGATCCTGGCAACACAACTTGCTACCATGATGAATGATGATGGATGATGCAGATGCAAAGGAAGATAACACTTTCTCAGATTTCACCCTAGCAATGCCAAGGAAAGAAAATCTGGATGATCGACCGAGAGACATTTAGCACTCCGCTTCTAATGTTCCCCTTGATATGCTAGTGTATCCCATTCATAGATATGGTTTGATAACTAGAACATCAAGTAAAAGGTCGGACTTCGGGAGCAATAGAATCCATAAGGAACAGTTACGGAGGTAAATCCTATGAAATCCTTATGGGGAGGTGGCCAACTTCTTCAATCAAGATACTACAATAATAGGTCTTTCGGCTGGGTGGTGCTGGCCACGACATCCACTTTACCAGTTATCGAGGAACCAATATTATAGTTCTTGGGGAAATGTTCCAACCATCATATCTGTCTGAGATTCAGATCTGGTTGGTGTCAGGATATTCCAGACCCATCGAGTCTAGGAAGAAAAATGAAAGTTTGCAACACAATCGACGAGATGACGTTGCGGGATTCTCGGGAGATGAACTATGATAGCAAGCTCCAAAACATGAGCTGGTTCTGCTACACACATGTGAACACGCTGTCCCAGACAAACATGATCACATGGTAGTCTTACAATAAAACACTACCGAGTTTCTGGTAGGGAACCATCATCGGGGATATAGGAATCTTGTGCATGAACTAGTATTTGCACAGCAACTCCTTTTCCTTGAACAAATCAATCAGTGGCTTGGTGTGCTAGGGAATACATATGGAGTGGAGGTAATTAATCTACCAAACCATAGAATACATTTGCACATGCATAATTGACTTGAGATGGTACCAGAGGAAATAAAACAATCTTTCTCAAACTCATGGCGGCAACTTGCACCAAATGCACATGAATTCGAGGAAGTCACTTCTTCCATCCAACATATGCTTCATGAACGGAACATGAAGATAATGCTTACAGAAGTTTCCAACACCAGCTGGATGTTCAACGTGAATCATGGGGGAGACAAAATGCTGCTGATGGGCTCAACAACAACTCATCAGAATTTCCATATCACTGGAATTCCGCCATTATGTGAACAAGGTGATAGTATTGGTCAGACCAAAAGATATAATGGTGTATGCTCGAGGGACAGCCACGAGTAAGACAACATTACGAATATCGTTGGTTCTGATTTGGTTTGAAGATAACCCGTACTCAAATCAAAGTTTTTATAAGGCAATAGGTCCAATAACTGATCACAGGGACCAATTGCTGAAGATATCATCTTTCTTCAACTCACACAAACACAAGATATCCCTTTGGAACGAACTAAATCAGGCAAGCTTTTATCTTCCAACTCTCCAGGTTGTTGTCTAGCTTAACCAACTAGCTCAGGGATATCTAACACCGATTCTTGGAGAGAGGGTGGTTCACAAGTCACGAGCTCAACATAACAGTCAGGGGACAACCTGGTAATACTTCCGAGAAGATATTCGGAAAATCACGAACCACCGGTATGTTACTAAGCTCGAGAACAATCTCGCTTTGAGGGCAAGACGATATGATCAAATGAGTGAGGACTTGACAAGATCCTAACTCATCAATCGAAGGGTGCACCGAAATAAGGACTAGGTAGCACGATCAGTCTTAGAAGGATGATTCAAAAACCAACACGCTAAGAATGAAATTATTGTCCTTTAACTACCAAGCAACGAGGTTGCTAGGAGTATTGATTTCACACATCACAATTCTTCTGTCGGTATTCCGGTTGCATCAACACGAAGACCGAGGAATGACTAATGATGGTGAGAAGTATCACTACGTCAAAATTCATGAGAGTTGGTGCAGTTCTCATGACAATTCTGACATAAAGGGGGTAATACTCCAAGGTAGAACAGAACCAAAAGCTGGATTGGCATTTGATCTGCGGAATACAACTGTTAAGACCCAATCCTGGGTATGGATGAGGTATTGGAGTTTGTTTATCCTAGTCATTCCGCGATAGAATGGCTTGACGGACCACAAGAGTAATAGGCATCGATAAACGAACGCACGCATACTCTTGACTATCAATTGATAGACGAAGGTCAGTAGACAACTAAAGAGGGACAACTCAAAGGAACATATAAGTTTTTGAGTTGTGGATGCGTAGATTAGTATGTCGAACCAGGTTCAACATAATTCTTCCGGATAACCCATGCAGAAAGGTAGAACTGGCAGAGTCACAATATATAATGGAGAACTCATCAAGAGCATTCTGGTTGTGATCGTTCAGTTCAACGAGGAACTTCTGCCATAAGTAGTTCATGGTATTTGGAAGAAGAAGATACCACGGACTTCAAGGACTATCGCAAAGGTTACTAATAACCTAAGGGAGCTAGCAATTACTATCAACATGAAGTAAGTAGGGTGAATCTCGGGTTCAAAACCCAAGGAGTAGAATACCTACTACTAAGTGGCATCACGGGATGCTTTCGAGAATAAAGGCCAGAATCATCACGCTGGAAACACAAAACATGGCTAGACTACTAGATGATCCCCTAAGGCACCTAGGGTCATAATAATAACTCCAACATAAATGTCAAGGCAATAGAATACCTCAACTCAACAATTAGTGTGATTGAGCTGGCATAAAGGAACATCGAAACCAGAGGGAAAGGATTTTGCAAATGCATCAGATTGTTTAGAAACCTGGGATGACTCGGACAGCATAACGGCTGTAAATGCTCAGAAAAGATTTGAGACATTCACAAAAATGGTGGCATAACCACTCAGAAGCACAATATCAAGGTCTCGAGATCAATAATTAACATACAGAGGTAGAAACTGAACTGAGGCTTAATCCAACAATCTTATAAGTCTACGGATTAGTAACACGTGATCCTGATAGAAAGAAGAGATAGCCTAGTTCTTAATCCCCGTAGGAAAGATAAGATGACTCAGATCAGAAGGGCATAAGGTATAAGGAGTAAAAAGAGCCTTACGTTCCATCCCACAATCAATTCCCTTATATAACTAAAGAATTTCTAGACTCAACTTCGACCAGTTTGGCTTGGTAATCCTACAGGCAGTCAAGCTCTGATACCAACGCTGTCAAGACCCCGATCCTAAGTCACACCGATCTAGCATGTAACACATCATATCACTTTGCGGCCTCACGGACGGTATTCCCACGGGTGCCACCTTACCTGGCCCGGGACCGTTTGTGCCTTTTGGCTCACGTATATGATAGTGTCGCTAGCATCCATATGACAAAGAACCCGGGCTGACATGGCTAGTCGTGAACCCAAAGTGGCACTAACTTACAGGGACAGGCATACATGACCCAACAACGAACGTGTCGGTCATCAGCGAGTGAATCCAGGCTGTAGCACTGGGCTAGCAGGACTCTGGTGAACCAGGCTGTAGCGGGCTAACAGGACTCCGGTATTCATCGCGTGACATTTCCCCGAAGGGACAGACACAGGAACGAAGAAGGACACATGCCAGCCAGCCTAGGTGTTCCGGAGCAGTAGCAAGCTACCATGGCTCAGTGGAAACACCAGGAGACATTTCCCGGTAAGAGAGGCTACTAAGGATAAACAACTAGATAGTCAGATCCCACACATACCAAGCATTTCAATAACATACACACAATATGCTCGATATGTGCAATACAACATGGCATCACAACATGACTCTACAACTCAATTATTTAATTCAATAGGCTCCGAGGAGCGAGATATTACAAACATGGGTCTCATGACCCAACAATCAGAGCATACAAGTCAAAGCACATGCGGAAGCTTAACATGTCCGAGTACAGACAACTAAAAATGAAAAAGGCTGAGAAGCCTGACTATCTACCAGATCCTGCCGAGGGCACAAGATCGTAGCTGAGGTAACAAGCTAAACGTCGAAGTCCACGCGGAACTACTAGTGAGACTGAAGTCTCTCTGCAAAAACATAAATTAAGCAACGTGAGTACAAATGTACCCAGCAAGACTTACATCAGAACTAACTACATATGCATCACTATCAACAAAGGGGGTGGTGGGGTTTGACTGCAGCAAGCCAGCTTTGACTCGGTGGCTATCCTGAACTACGACTGCAAGTAACTCTTTTGAGGTGGCGCACAGGAGTCCACATATTCACCATATCAATACACCACTATGGATCCACTCATGTCTCCCTACGAGAACGCCATCCATAGCACTCACGCTTATCTTGCGTATTTTAGAGTATCCACTTTCACTTGTCTATGAACTATGCAAGGGGTCCAAGTTTCCATATCCGAGGAATCTGGCTATTCGAATAGATAATGATAACCCTGCAGGGGTGTACTTCTTCACACACGCTCCCGCCACTTATCGCCCTGTACACGTCATGTACCTCGGCAACCTTCAAGGGGAAGCCGGGAGAGGGAGTCAGCCACGAACTGACTAACCAAGCAAGTCTCTCGTCCAGGTTTATCGCCTATTCGGGTTCCATCCGCAAGGAGATCCGGCCGGGGTGTCGCTCACGGCCCCAAACGATGTGAGCAGGATTCCCAAGCCCACCATCCGGGTGCCACTTGGTACATCGTGCCACTGTGCCTAGTCTGTCCCAAGCCCACCTGTACCGGGTGCCACTTGGTAGACTACTAACACTACCTACAAACACCAGAAACTAGTTGCAACTCCTGGACAGAGATCAAGTTGATTAATAAGTCGAGAGGGGCACTTAAGCATTCCAATGTGTGGTAGTAGCTGGTCATGGATCACAAACACAGAACTCAGTTCCTGAGGACGGCTGCAATGAGACAACCCACCATGTACTCCTACATGGCCTCTCACCGCTACCTTTACCAAAACGTCTTCACACACTTAGCTCTCAACGGTAGGACATGTTCACACACCTCTGGTTCATCCCCGATGAATCAGACCTGACTCAACTCTAAGCAGTAGCAGGCATGACAAACAAGCAAGAATGAGTAGGCACAACAGGGCTCAAACAACTCCTACTCATGCTAGTGGGTTTCATCTATTTACTGTGGCAATGACAGGTCATGCAGTGGATAAAGGGGTTCAACTACCGCAGCAAGTAACAGATGAATCATTGTTGTCCTAATGCAGTAAAAGAGAGCAGGAGCGAGAGAGTGGGATTTTATCGGAATGAACAAGGGGGTTTTGCTTGCTTGGCACTTCTGAAGATAATATAGTTCTTCATCGGTGTCATCGATCACATCGCCGGTACACGTCTATCGAGAGGGGACAATTACCGGCAAACAAGGAAGAACACAATCAATGCAATGCGACAATATGATGCATGTGTGACATGGCAATATGATGTGATTTGAGCTAATGCAACTAGCAGCAAGTTAAATGGAGTTGGTTTGAACCCTAGGTTCAAATTCAAACTCCACATGTGATTATTTAAATGCCATTTAATTGAATTGTCCTAAACAGCAGCTATAAGTTGTTCTAACATGCATGAAAATGGTACAGATGGATAGATTGGATTTTTCTGATAATTTTTCATATATAAATTATTTCATTCTGAGCTACGGTTGAATTTCTATGAATTTTTGAAGTTTAAATCATTTTTTGGAATTTCCTGAATTAAAATAAATCCAGAGAATGATTTATTGCGTCAGCACTAGGTCATGCTGATGTCAGCAGGTCAACTAGGCGGGTCCAGGTCAAACCTGACCAGTGGGGTCCACTGGTCAGTGACTGGGGCTGGATAGTGCCAATGACAGGTGGGGCCGGGTCAACAGACACGTCAGCACGGTCAAAGCTGACGTGTGGGCCCACGGTATTAACACTAATTTTAACAGAAAAATATACTAATCCTAATTAAGCGCAGGGGCCCACATGGCAGTGGCTCATAGGGTGATTAGCCCCTAACTAAGTGGCCACATCGGCCCGCTGGAGTTTGGCCGGCGGCGACCTCAAGCCACGGCGGAAGCTTGCCGGAAATTCGCTATGGGGCTCGGTTTTGCGCGTGGTTTGCGTCTACGGGACGCTGGCAGTGAGGCGCATCCGAGGGTGGCAACAGCTCGAGCTGGGGTGGCCGGAGCTCACCGGAATGAAGCTCACGGCGGCGCCGGCGTTCAGGTGAACTGGGTTTCGGGGTTAGGGAGCACGACAGGAGGCAAGGAGGGGTGTTACGACCTCCTGGGGTTGCACTGAGCACGGCCGTGTGCTCGGTTGCAGCTCTAGGCAACGGTGGCTACGGCGGCGACATGGCCGGCTGCGAAGAGCTCTCGGCTCCGACAGATTCGATAGCTACGCGATGCAAACGAGGCAGGGGAGAGAGGGGAAAGATTCCGGTGCTCACGGTGAACTCGCAGAGCAGACTAGTGGGCTCGGGGATGGCTTGGTGATGACGAAACAACAACGGCGATCTCGGGCGGTCGGAGATGGGGAAGATGGGGTGGGCGGCGATGCAGGGCGTCCGACAGGGCATGGGTTGGTGGAGAGGAAGAGGGGGTCGAGGCGGAGCCTCTGGGCGCAACGACGAGGCGAGGCAGTGGCTGTGGCCACGGCGACGCTCGTCGGCGGCGACGGACGCGTTTGGTGGCGGAAAGAACAGAGGAGGTGAGAGCGTTTGGGGGAGACAAAGGGAGTCCAGGGGGTCGGGGCAGCACCGAGGAGATGACGCGAGGCGTCGCGGTGTCCAGGCGATGCAGACGAGCAGGGTGGTGGCGTGGCGAGCTCGGGCGCGTGCGCCGTGTCCCTCCTCTGCCTACTGGCGCGAGGAGGAAGGCGACAGGGAGGAGGAGGTGGGCTGGGCCTGCCAGCTAGGCCGCCAGGTAGGTTTGGGCCGGCTGGGCTGAGAGGTGAGCGCCAGGTAGGCTTCTGCTCTTTTTTTTATATTTCTGTTCTGTTTTCTTTTATTTAAATTTGTTTTGCCACTGTTTTGAATTTAAAATAATTCAAACAATGCCAAAAACTCCTCTGAATATTTTTGTTTTGCTAGATGGACTTTTCCAAAAGCTCATAAAATATTTCAGGGGTATTTGAAATTATATTCTAATTATATGAATATAATTCAAATTCAAATAACTAATGATTTAAATTCAAAGTCCCAAAAATAAATCCTTCTAAAATGTTCATTATTTTGGTTGGGACCAGAACCCTTTCCAAAAATTATCAAACATTTAAGAAGAGCATTTTGGAACAAAGAATGAGATTTTAGGGTTTTTGCCCTTCTTTTATTTAGGGTTTTGAGGCTTCCAAATTTCCCCAGTTCAAGTTTCAGAAATTTAAACATGATGCAAACGCTAGGCAGCACCAGAAGCTATTGATGTGACATAAAGTGTCTTTACTATCATAAAGTCTACTTAATTACAGACCGTTGCAGTGCAGAGTGCCTCTTGACCTTCTGGTGGTCGAGTGAGTCTTCGTGGTCGAGTCCTTCAAGTCAGTCGAGTGAGTCCCTCGTAGGTCGACTGGAAGGTGATCTCTTCTAAGGGTGTCCTTGGGCAGGGTACTTAGATCAGGTCTGTGACCCTACCCTAGGTACATGACTCCATCATTAGCCCCCGAATGGATTGAGGCTTGAGTGATGAAGGAGTTGATACTGTTTCCGATTAGCCTTCGCATACTGGTCGTGCGTTGTTTTGAACCAAAAAATCTTTTTGTTGATAGTGAACAACTTTTCTTCAGTCGACTCGATCCATTCTTTTCCTTCGTCGAGTGATCTTTTGGACGTCGCCGATTTCCGAGCGACGGATCGCAGGAAATCCCGCGTCTGGCAGACTGATCTGCCGTTCGCGGATCCCGCGGGATACGAAATTTGGGGAAGCGCGCGAAGCGGGGCGGACCGCGGCGCTCGGATGGGACAGGGCATAGACGCCTCGATCCCCGCGCCGCTTTTTTTGCCACGTATCACGTCCGCGCAACTGTTTCAGGATATGATTAGATCGACCGGGCCCACCTGTCATCCACTCGGAAGGGATCTTATAAACGCGCCCGGCGAGGGTTTTTTGAGCAGTGCCTCAGCATTCTCTCTCTGCTCCCTTCGTCTCCGCCCAACGCGCTCGCTCTCGCCTCCGCACAACTTCTCCTCGCGCGTCTCGCCGGCAGCCATGGTCAAGGAGAAGACGGCGGCGCTGGAACGCGCGAAGAAGGCGTCGGCGACGGAGAAGGCAAAGGGGAGATCCACCAGTCGCGGCGGGTCTTCGTCTAGATCTCGCCTGCCGAAAGGCTGGGTCCAGGGAGATTGGATCCAATCGACCATCACGGAGACGGATCTCCTCGACATGGCCAACGAGGGCCTGATCCCTCCTGGAGCTGCAAGGCTTCCAGGGAAAGAGTGGCAGCCCCAGCCGGAAGAGGGTGAGTGCGTGCTTCTGGCTACCCATGTCGACCGCGGATTTTCTTTGCCGCCGAGCGTTTTCTTCCGTGGTTTCTTGAACTTATTTGGAGCGCAACTCCACCACTTCACCCCGAATTCTATCGCCTATCTTGCCGCGTTTGTGTCCATGTGTGAGAGTTTTCTGGGTTGTCGACCGCATTGGGGCTTGTTCAAGCACATATTCACGTGTCGCTCTCAGACCATGAAGAAGGCAAGCCCAGGCGACGAAAAGCCCCAAGTTTTCCAAATGTGTGGGGGTCTGGGGATCCAGGTGAGGAACAAGAGCACCTTCCCAGCCATGACATTTCCCGAGTCAGTCAGAGGCTGGCAGTCGACCTGGTTCTACTGCCAGGATCAGCCGACGCCGGGGCAGTCGAGTGGACTCCCTCAGTTCACCATGGGCCGAGTGAACAAGCCCTCCTCTCTGAAGGTAATTCCGGAGGAGAAAGCTGACGTGAAGATGCTGATGGAGCGTGTAGTTCAGTTGGTTCGGGAGGGAGTGACGGGTATGGATCTCCTAGAGGTTTTTCTTAGGCGTCGTATCCAGCCTCTTCAGTTCCGGAGCCATTGCATGTGGTTGTACCGCGGGACTGAGGATGAGACTCGGGTCAATCCAGAAGCAGTCGACGATGCCACTCTGGAAAGGTGGATGGCCGCTGTTACTGGGAACAAGGATAACCCTCGCGGAGCCAGAAGGATTCCTCCACTCGACCACCACAGTGATCCAAACAAGGTATGTCTGCTCCACTTCCCATTATATTCTTGTCACATTTATTTCTGTTTTCTCTGCCGACCGGTCGACTGATCTTTGTCTTGATGTCTATCAGGTCCTCACTGAGCTGTACTCGAGGCCCAATGGAGCACAGGCTCCGACTGAGGAGGGAGAAGCGAGCGGGGGCGAGAGCCAGGAGGAGGAGTGGGACTCGGATGCCGCTGAGGATGATGATGACGATGATGATGATGATGATGAGGACGAAGAAGAGGAGGAGGAGGAGGTCGCACCACTTCGCCCGGAAAGGCGGTCGAAGCTTGTCCATGACCCTGCGACTGAACGTGGCAAGGGGGTTGCGACTGTTACACAGTCGACCAAGCGCCCTCGGACCACCTCTCCGGCGCCGACTGAAAAGGCGTCGAAGCAGCCCAGGGCGGCCCCGTCAAAGCCGACCAAGCTCCTGCCGAAGATGAAGGTGTCCATCCCCACCATATCAGGGTAATCATGCTGCTTAAGTCTTCTTGTTTTGTGCGAACTTTATCTCTGGTTGGCGCTGGAGTTAGTCGACTGATTCTTTGGAGTTGCAGTGCTGCCACTTCTGAGACCTCAGCCCGGGCTGACGACCATGAGATGGAGGACGCAGCAACCTCAAAACCTGGTACTATACTCTTAACACCGTTTCTAGTCGATTGACTCATGATCTCTAATTCTGATTCTCTTCTGTAGCTCCATCCAATGTTGTTATCACTCTCCCTGATGATGATGAAGATGAGGAACCGCTGAAGCACAAAAGGAGTAGGAAAGCGTCTGCCGGCAAGGTGCCCCAGGATGTGACGGTGCCTGAGACTCTGGTCGCGGAGGAGGAGAACACCACTCGACACACTGTGTCCTTCGCAGATCCACTTACGAGTGCTCTACAGCCCTCCCTCTTCACGACGCACCGCGTCCCAGAGGACCAAGCTGGCGCCGCGAAGGAGGCGATACGCCAGGCAGGGATCATGATGGAGCAGTTGAAGACCATCCGGGATGCGAGCCAGGCAGCTTACGACGCCAGTTCCGCCCTTCAAAGCAATGTTCAGGTCAGTCGACCACCGCTTGTTCTGTTAGGATATGCTATCAAAAACTTTTCTTTCCAGAATTTATAGTAATCACCCACTGGGTGTGTCGATTTAAACTCCGTGTTAGCGGGGGCACGCTGAGTGCACCCGCTGGGTGTAGTCCCCAAGGCTAAGGTCGACTGCTGGCAGTCGGCCTTAGGCTTTATAAGTTCAGTCTTTCCGTCATTCGACTATGGCGAATGGATTTCGCAAACCGGTGGGGGCACGCTGAGTGCACCCACTGGGTGTAGTCCCCAAGGCTAAGGCCGACTGCTGGCAGTCGGCCTTAGGCTTTATAAGTTTAGTCTTTCCGTCATTCGACTATGGCGACTGGATTTCGCAAACCGGTGGGGGCACGCTGAGTGCACCCACTGGGTGTAGTCCCCGAGACTGTGGTCGACTTCTTGTAGTTGATTACAGTCTTAAAGAATACAACTTGTTTTTTTTTGAGGTCGACTGGTCGACTCTGTCTTCAATAGGATTAGTGGGGGCATGCTGAGTGCACCCACTGGGTGTAGTCCCCGAGACTACGGTCGAATGCTTGTATTCGGCTGTAGTCTTAGAAACGCATGATTTTTCCTTTTCCACTCGGAAGTGAATTATCTTTGACATTTAGTCGATTGATTCTTCGCAGAGATCCTGTGACCTTGCGGCTCGCTACACTGAGCTGGAAAACAAGCACATTCAGCTCGAGCTGGATTTGAAGCTGGCTCAGGAGAATCTGACGAAGGCAAAGGAGGAGACCAAAGGTATGTTTGGTGAGACCTCGACGACTGCTTTTTCCCTTTATTTGTTTCAAAATCTGATCTTGCTGGAACTTGCAGGTAAGGTGAAGGAGGCCCAACAGAAAAAAGACCTTGAACTAGCTGAGAAGATCAAGCTTGCTGACGAGAAGTTAGCTTCAGTCACCAAGCTTGAACAAGAAAATACCAATCTGAAAGCTGCTCTTGGGAAGAAAAATGATCTGGAGGCCTTCCTGAGTGGTCTTGCCAAGAAGCTGTTCCTTATGCTCGAAGGTAAACCTTTATGCTCAACAATCATTTTCAACTGTGATTTTTCCATTCAACCATTGCCTTGACTCGGTGATCGCCCTTGCAGAATTTTGTCAAGACTTTGAAGAAGAGACTAGCCGGCTGGAACCAAACCTTGACCCCGTCAATTCTCTGGTGAACGACAAAGTTGCCATGAATGTTTTCCGACTGGAGTCCCGTGTTGCAGCTGTCGTGGACTATCTTGCAAGGCTGAAGGTCGCCACGTCTCGCATCGACTCAACGCTCTGGCCCAGGGAGACACTCCAGAACGACCTCGAGTCGCTGATGGCTCGCTTGAACACGGTCCCTGGTCGAGTACAGGAGTGGAAAAAGTCCTCGGCTCGGTGCGTTGCAGATGTTGCTCTGTGTCTGGCCCGAGTCCACTGAAAGATGCGCGAGAAGACAAGCTGGCGGCCCTCCAGGTGGCCAACACCAAGAAACATGACTTCAGGTCCTTTATGGAAACTTTCATTGCTGCTTCCACTTGGATCGCCGATGGAATTGATCATGATGAGTTTGTTGCACCTTCCAGCCCTCCACAGGAGGGGTAAAAAACTTCTTTTAAGCTCGACGCTTTAAATTTGCCTCGGTATGCCGAGTGGAGTTGTAACCGATAACCTTAGCAGGCTTAGCGCCTGAGCACTTTCGGTTCCTTTAGGTATCGTTCCGAACTTGAATTTGATGTTTGAATATGATTGCTTTTGGCTTGAAATGTCTTTTGCAGGTTCAAAGCAAGACGCTCACTGCAGTCGACTTATTCCTTAATCCACTTAGGTGAGCGCTGGGCTGCAGCTAAGCCCCCGAGTGAGGGGTTTGCTCTTCACTCGGTAGGATTTTTATATCTTAGGCGAGCACTGGGCTGCAGCTAAGCCCCCGAGTGAGAAGTTTGCTCTTCACTCGGTAGGATTTTTATATCTTAGGCGAGCACTGGGCTGCAGCTAAGTCCCCGAGTGAGAGGTTTGCTCTTCACTCGGTAGGATTTTTATATCTTAGGCGAGCACTGGGCTGCAGTTAAGCCCCCGAGTGAGAGGTTTGCTCTTCAC
>NC_041390.1:128161001-128193342 GCF_002162155.2 Triticum dicoccoides | reverse complement strand
ATAACTTAGGCGAGTACTTGGACTGCAGCTAAGCCTCCGAGTGGAAGTCTGGCTTACCACTCGGTAGGATTTTGATAACTTAGGCGAGTACTTGGACTGCAGCTAAGCCTCCGAGTGGAAGTCTGGCTTACCACTCGGTAGGATTTTTATAACTTAGGCGAGTACTTGGACTGCAGCTAAGCCTCCGAGTGGAAGTCTGGCTTACCACTCGGTAGGAATTTTATAACTTAGGCGAGTACTTGGACTGCAGCTAAGCCTCCGAGTGGAAGTCTGGCTTACCACTCGGTAGGATTTTATTTAATCTTAGGCGAAACGGATTCACAGCTAAGCCTCCGAGTGGGAGTCTTGCTCAGCACTCGGTAAGGATTTTTACAAACTTAGGCGAAACGGATTCGCGGCTAAGTCACCCACTGAGGGGAAAATTTTATTGGACAAAATAAAAAGTGACAAAAATTATGGAGGAACTATGACACTATTATTTTGAAATCCATGAACTACAGGAGTACTTTATTGCAACTCATCCGAGTGATAAACTTAAGTGTAAAATGGGCGGAGTAGTTCCGCGCTCCAAGCTCGGGGCTCGTCGATATTATGTTCGACGTTGTAAAGACGGTACGCCCCGTTGTGGAGAACTTTTGTGATGATGAAGGGTCCTTCCCAAGAAGGAGCAAGCTTGTGATGTTTCTTCTGATCCACTCGGAGAACTAAATCTCCTTCCTGGAAGGCTCGACCCCTCACATTTCTGGCGTGGAAACAACGCAAATCTTGTTGGTAGATGATCGATCGGATCAGAGCCATCTCCCTTTCTTCCTCTAAAAGGTCGACTGCGTCCTTCCGCGCTTGTTCAGCTTCTGCTTCGTTGTAGATCTCAACTCGAGGAGCATTGTGGAGAAGATCACTCGGCAAGACTGCTTCAGCTCCATAGACCAAGAAGAATGGAGTTCTTCCGGTCGATCGATTAGGTGTGGCCGCAGTCCCCAAAGCACCGAGGGAAGTTCGTCGACCCACGCTCCAGCTGCATGCTTGAGATTATGCATCAGTCGGGGTTTCAATCCCTTGAGAATCAGGCCATTGGCTCGCTCTGCTTGTCCATTCGTCTGCGGATGGGCGACTGAAGCATAGTCGACTCGTGTGCCTTGAGAGTTGCAGAAATCCCGGAATTCCTCTGAGTCAAAGTTCGACCCATTATCCGTAATGATGCTGTGCGGGACTCCATATCTGAATATCAGTTCCCTGATGAAGCTAACAACAGTACCGGCGTCAAGGTTCTTGATTGGTTTAGCCTCAATCCACTTGGTGAACTTGTCGACTGCCACCAGTACATGCGTGAAGCCACTTCGACCTGTTCTCAAAGGACCGACCATGTCCAACCCCCATACTGCGAAAGGCCAGACGAGTGGAATGGTCTTCAGAGCTGATGCAGGCTTGTGCGACATATTCGAGTAGAACTGACATCCTTCGCACTTATCCACTATTTCCTTTGCCATCTCATTCGCCTTTGGCCAGTAAAATCCGGCTCGGTATGCTTTGGCCACGATGGTCCGAGAGGACGCATGATGACCACAGGTCCCCGAGTGGATATCATTAAGGATGATTCGACCTTCTTCTGGTGTTATGCACTTCTGACCAACTCCAGTCGCGCTTTCTCTATATAACTGTCCTTTGATTACGGTAAAGGCTTTAGATCGACGGACGATCTGTCGAGCCTCTTCCTCATCCTCCGGAAGCTCTTTTCTCAGGATATACGCGATATACGGAACTGTCCAGTCGGGAATGACCACCAAGACCTCCATGACCAAGTTGACCACTGCTGGGACTTCAACCTCAGTCGGATCTGTGGCACTCTTGGGCTGTAGAGCTTCTTCGGTGAAAGGATCTTCTTTGACTGACGGAGTGTGTATATGCTCCAAGAAAACACCACTCGGAATGGCTCCTCTCTTGGAACCTATCTTTGCTAGATCATCAGCTGCTTGATTTTTCAGTCGGGGTATATGATGGAGCTCCAACGCCTCGAACTTCTTTTCCAGCTTCCTCACTGCACTGCAGTATCCAGTCATGGCTGGGCTTCTCATGTCCCACTCCTTCATCACTTGGTTGACCACTAAATCTGAATCGCCATAAACCATCAGGCGACGGACGCCGAGTGAAATGGCCATGCGCAATCCGTATAAGAGGGCCTCATACTCTGCCTCATTGTTGGAGGAATCAAAGTGAATCTGGAGCACATATCTGAGCTTATCTCCTCTGGGGGAAACCAGGACAACCCCAGCACCAGAACCATTCAACATCTTAGAGCCATCAAAAAACATGGTCCAATGCTCCGAGTGAACTTCAGTCGGCTGCTGCTGTTCAATCCACTCGGCGAGGAAATCTGCTATTGCCTGGGACTTAATGGCTTTCTTTGCCTCAAACTTGATATCAAGGGGAAGAAGTTCAATCGCCCATTTCGCCACTGACCAGTTGCATCTCTGTTGTGCAAAATCTCTGATAGTGGAGCGTCGCTGATGACTGTGATGGAATGATCAGAGAAATAATGAGCAACCTTCTTTGTGGTCATGTATATTCCATACACAAGCTTCTGATAATTAGGATATCTCTGCTTGGATGGAGTCAAGACTTCAGACAAATAATACACTGGGCGTTGAACTTTGAAAGCTTTTCCTTCTTCTTCCCGCTCGACCGTAAGCACTGTACTGACGACTTGTCCTGTGGCTGCGATATAAAGCAACAGAGGCTCTTTGCTGATTGGAGCAGCAAGCACCGGCTGGGTGGAAAGCAGAGCTTTTAGCTCGGCAAACGCTGCATCAGCTTCTGGAGTCCACTCGAACTTGTCTGCCTTCTTCATTAGTCGGCAAAGAGGCAATGCCTTTTCACCGAGTCGTGAGATGAATCGACTTAATGCGGCCAAGCATCCAGTAAGCTTCTGGACATCGTGCACTCGCACAGGGCGTTTCATTCGGAGAATCGTGCCGATCTTTTCTGGATTAGCGTCGATCCCTCGCTCGGAAACGAGAAAACCGAGTAACTTGCCACCAGGTACTCCGAATGTGCACTTTGATGGATTGAGCTTGATATCATACCTTCTGAGGTTGGCAAATGTTTCGGCGAGGTCAGCGAGCAGGTCGGAACCTTTTCGTGACTTGACGACGATATCATCCATATACGCTTCCACATTCCGACTGATTTGAGTGAGTAGACACTTCTGAATCATTCGCATAAATGTGGCTCCGGCATTCTTGAGGCCGAATGGCATGGTGATATAGCAGAAGCACCCGAATGGAGTGATGAAAGCTGTTTTTACCTCGTCGGGTCCGTACAGACGGATCTGGTGGTACCCGGAGTAGGCGTCTAGAAAAGACAATCTCTCGCATCCCGCGGTCGAGTCAACAATTTGATCTATGTGAGGGAGAGGAAAATGATCTTTCGGGCAGGCCCGGTTGATGTGCTTGAAATCAATGCACATTCGGAGCGATTTGTCCTTCTTAGGAACCATGACGACATTAGCGAGCCATTCGGAGTGGTATATCTCTCGGATAAATCCTGCCGCCAACAGTCGAGCCACTTCCTCACCAATGGCTTTTCTCTTCTGGACGGCGGACCGCCGAAGATGCTCTTTGACTGGTTTTGCTGATGAGTCGACTCTTAGGCGATGCTCAGCCAGTCCCCTGGGAACACCTGGCATGTCAGCGGGCTTCCATGCAAAAATGTCCCAGTTCTCACGGAGGAACTGGATGAGCGCTTCTTCCTATTTTGGGTCGACTGTTGTGGAGATGTGGGTCGGGGCTGCATCGGGGTCGGTCGGGTGAATGTGAACAGGCTTCGTCTCACCGGACGACTGAAATGCAGATTATGTGGCGGGTTTCTTGGATCGCAGCAAATCACTTGGATCTGCGTTTTGCTTGTATTCTTCAAACTCGACCGCTGTCACCTGGGAATCAGCAATCTTCGAGCCCTTCTGAAAGCACTCTTCTGCCTTTTTCCGATCACCGGTGACAGTGATCACTCCTTTGGGGCCGGGCATCTTCAATTTGAGGTACACGTAACATGGTCGAGCCATGAACCGTGCATAAGCTGGTCTCCCCAAAATGGCATGATATGCACTCTGAAAATCCACGACCTCAAACGTCAACTTCTCTTTGCGAAAATGTTTCGAATCACCACACACCACGTCCAGAGCTATTTAGCGAGTGACTCGGCTTTCTTCCCTGGTATAACTCCATGAAAGCCCATGTAACTGTTGGGGAACGTTGCAGAAAATTAAAAATTTTCCTACGGTTTCACCAAGATCCATCTATGAGTTCATCTAAGCAACGAGTCAAGGGATAGAGTTTGCATCTACATACCACTTGTAGATCACGAGCGGAAGCTAGCCAAGGGGATGGTGATGATGGAGTCGTACTCGAACGTGATTCGGATCACCAATGTCCAAGTGCTGAACGGACAGCACCTCCGCGTTCAACACACGTACGAGACGGGAGACGTCTCCTCCTTCTTGATCCAGCAAGGGGGAAGGAGAGGTTGAGGAAGATTGCTCCAACGGCAGCACGACGGCGTGGTGTAGTTGGTGCAGCAGTACTCCGACAGGGCTTCGCCAAGCATATACGGAGGAGGAGAGGTGTTGGGGAGGGGAGGGGCTGCGCCTTGGCTTGTGTTAAGCTCCCATGCGCCTCCCCACTATATATAGGGGTGGAGGGGCAGGTTTCTTGCCCTCCAAGTCCATTGGGGCGTTGGCCAAGGTGGGAGGAAAGAAATCCCATCATTTCCTTCCCCACCGATTGTTATCCCCCCTTTTTAGGGATCTTGATCTTATCCCTTTGGGATATGATCTTATTCCTTCTAAGGGGGGATCTTGGTGCGCCTTGACCAGGGGTGTGGGGCCTTTCCCCCACTACTCACGTTCATGTGGGTCCCCCCATGCAGGTGGGCCCCACTCCGGAACCTTCTAGAACCTTCCCGGTACAATACCGAAAAATCCCGAACATTTTCCGGTGGCCAAAATAGGACTTCCCATATATAAATCTTTACCTCCGGACCATTCCGGAACTCCTCGTGACGTCTGGGATCTCATCCGGGACTCCGAACAACATTCGGTAACCACATACAAACTTCCTTTATAACCCTAGCGTCATCGAACCTTAAGTGTGTAGACCCTACGGGTTCGGGAGACATGTAGACATGACCGAGGCGTTCTCCGGTCAATAACCAACAGCGGGATCTGGATACCCATGTTGGCTCCCACATGCTTCTCGATGTTGTCATCGGATGAACCACGATGTCGAGGATTCGATCAAACCCTGTATACAATTCCCTTTGTCAATCGGTACATTACTTGCCCGAGACTCGATCGTCGGTATCCCAATACCTTGTTCAGTCTCATTACCGGCAAGTCACTTTACTCGTACCGTAATGCATGATCTCGTGGCAAACACTTTGGTCACCTTGAGCTCATTATGATGATGCATTACCGAGTGGGCCCAGAGATACCTCTCCGTCATACGGAGTGACAAATCCCAGTCTCGATCCGTGTCAACCCAACAGCTACTTTTGGAGATACCTGTAATGCACCTTTATAGTCACCCAATTACGTTGTGACGTTTGATACACCCAAGGCACTCCTACGGTATCCGGGAGTTACACGATCTCATGGTCTAAGGAAGAGATACTTGACATTGGCAAAGCTCTAGCAAACGAACTAAACGACCTTTGTGCTATGCTTAGGATTGGGTCTTGTCCATCACATCATTCTCCTAATGATGTGATCCCGTTATCAACGACATCCAATGTCCATAGCCAGGAAATCATGACTATCTGTTGATCACAACGAGCTAGTCAACTAGAGGCTCACTAGGGACATATTGAGGTCTATGTATTCACACGTGTATTACGATTTCCGGATAATACAGTTATAGCATGAATAAAAGACAATTATCATGAACAATGAAATATAATAATACTTTTATTATTGCCTCTAGGGCATATTTCCAACAGTCTCCCACTTGCACTAGAGTCACCAATCTAGTTACATTGTGATGAATCGAACACCCATAGAGTTCTGGTGTTGATCATGTTTAGCTCGCGAGAGAGGTTTAGTCAACGGATCTGCGACATTCAGATCCGTATGTACTTTGCAAATTTCTATGTCTCCATCTTGAACATTTTCACGGATGGAGTTGAAACGACGCTTGATGTGCCTGGTCTTCTTGTGAAACCTGGGCTCCTTGGCAAGGGCAATAGCTCCAGTGTTTTCACAGAAGAGTTTGATTGGCCCCGACGCATTGGGTATGACTCCTAGGTTGGTGATGAACTCCTTCACCCAAATCGCTTCATGCGCTGCCTCCGAGGCTGCCATGTACTCCGCTTCACACGTAGATCCCGCCACGACGCTCTGCTTGCAGCTGCACCAGCTTACTGCTCCACCATTCAACATATACACGTATCCGGTTTGTGACTTAGAGTCATCCGGATCTGAGTCGAAGCTAGCGTCGATGTAACCCTTTACGACAAGCTCTTCGTCTCCTCCATAAACGAGAAACATGTCCTTTGTCCTTTTCAGGTACTTCAGGATATTCTTGACTGTTGTCCAGTGTTCCTTGCCGGGATTACTTTGGTATCTAGCTACCAAACTCACGGCAAGGTTTACATCAGGTCTGGTACACAGCATGGCATACATAATAGATCCTATGGCTGAAGCATAGGGGATGACACTCATCTCTTCTTTATCTTTTGCCGTGGTCGGTGACTGAGCCGAGCTCAATCTCACACCTTGTAACATAGGCAAGAACCCCTTCTTGGACTGATCCATTTTGAACCTCTTCAAAATCTTATCAAGGTATGTGCTTTGTGAAAGACCTATGAGGCGTCTCGATCTATCTCTATAGATCTTGATGCCTAATATGTAAGCAGCTTCTCCAAGGTCCTTCATTGAAAAACACTTATTCAAGTAGGCCTTAATGATGTCTAGAAATTCTATATTATTTCCCATCAAGAGTATGTCATCTACATATAATATGAGAAATGCTACAGAGCTCCCACTCACTTTCTTGTAAACGCAGGCTTCTCCATAAGTCTGCATAAACCCAAACGCTTTGATCATCTCATCAAAGCGAATATTCCAACTCCGAGATGCTTGCACCAGCCCATAAATGGATCGTTGGAGCTTGCATACTTTGTTAGCGTTCTTAGGATCGACAAAACCTTCCGGCTGCATCATATACAGTTCTTCCTTAAGATGCCCGTTAAGGAATGCTGTTTTGACGTCCATCTGCCATATCTCATAATCATAGTATGCGGCAATTGCTAACATGATTCAGACGGACTTTAGCTTCGCTACGGGAGAGAATGTCTCGTCGTAGTCAATCCCTTGAACCTGTCGATAACCCTTAGCGACAAGTCGAGCTTTATAGATGGTTACATTACCATCCGCGTCTGTCTTCTTCTTAAAGATCCATTTGTTTTCTATCGCTCGCCGATCATCGGGCAAGTCTGTCAAAGTCCATACTTTGTTTTCATTCATGGATTCTATCTCGGATTTCATGGCTTCAAGCCATTTGTTGGAATCTGGGCCCGCCATCGCTTCTTCATAGTTCGAAGGTTCACCGTTGTCTAACAACATGATTTCCAGGACGGGGTTGCCGTACCACTCTGGTGCGGAACGTGTCCTTGTGGACCTACGAAGTTCAGTAGCAACTTGATCCGAAGTACCTTGATCATCATCATTGGTTTCCTCTTCAGTTGGTGTGGGCATCACAGGAACATTTTCCTGAGCTGCACCACTTTCCCGTTCGAGAGGTAGTACTTCATCGAGTTCTACTTTCCTCCCACTTACTTCTTTCGAGAGAAACTCTTTTTCCAGAAAGCATCCGTTCTTGGCAACAAAGATTTTGCCCTCGGATCTTAAGTAGAAGGTATACCCGATAGTTTCCTTAGGGTATCCTATGAAGACGCATTTTTCCGACTTGGGTTTGAGCTTTTCAGGTTGAAGTTTCTTGACATAAGCATCGCATCCCCAAACTTTTAGAAACGACAGCTTAGGTTTCTTCCCAAACCATAATTCATACGGTGTCGTCTCAACGGATTTAGACGGTGCCCTATTTAAAGTGAATGTAGCTGTCTCTAGAGCGTATCCCCAAAATGATAGCGGTAAATCAGTAAGAGACATCATAGACCGCACCATATCCAATAGAGTGCGATTACGACGTTCGGACACACCGTTTCGCTGAGGTGTTCCAGGCGGCATGAGTTGTGAAACGATTCCACATTTCCTTAAGTGTGTGCCAAATTCGTGACTTAAATATTCTCCTCCACGATCTGATCGTAGGCACTTTATCTTTTGGTCACGTTGATTCTCCACCTCATTCTGAAATTCCTTGAACTTTTCAAAGGTCTCAGACTTGTGTTTCATTAAGTAGACATACCCATATCTACTTAAGTCATCAGTGAGAGTGAGAACATAACGATATCCTCCGCGAGCCTCAACGCTCATTGGACCGCACACATCGGTATGTATGATTTCCAATAAGTTGGTTGCTCGCTCCATTGTTCCGGAGAACGGAGTCTTGGTCATCTTGCCCATGAGGCATGGTTCGTACGTGTCAAACGATTCATAATCAAGAGACTCTAAAAGTCCATCGGCATGGAGCTTCTTCATGCGCTTGACACCAATGTGACCAAGGCGTCAGTGCCACAAGTATGTGGGACTATCGTTATCAACTTTACATCTTTTGGCATCTACACTATGAACATGTGTAATATTACGCTCGAGATTCATTAAGAATAAACCATTGACCATCGGAGCATGACCATAAAACATATCTCTCATATAAATCGAACAACCATTATTCTCAGACTTAAATGAGTAGCCATCTCGTATTAAACGAGATCCAGATACAATGTTCATGCTCAAACTTGGCACTAAATAACAATTATTAAGGTTCAAAACTAATCCCGTAGGTAAATGTAGAGGCAGTGTGCCGACGGCGATCACATCGACTCTGGAACCATTCCCGACGCGCATCGTCACCTCGTCCTTCGCCAGTCTCCGTTTATGCCGCAGCTCCTGCTGTGAGTTACAAATATGAGCAACGGCACCGGTATCAAATACCCAGGAGTTACTACGAGTACTGGTAAGGTACACATCAATTACATGTATATCAAATATACCTTTGGTTTTGCCGGCCTTCTTATCTGCTAAGTATTTGGGGCAGTTCCGCTTCCAGTGACCCTTCCCCTTGCAATAAAAGCACTCAGTCTCAGGCTTAGGTCCATTCTTTGACTTCTTCCCGGTAACTGGCTTACCAGGCGCGGCAACCTCCTTGCCGTCCTTCTTGAAGTTCTTCTTACCCTTGCCCTTCTTGAACTTAGTGGTCTTATTGACCATCAACACTTGATGTTCTTTCTTGATTTCAGCCTCTGCTGACTTCAGCATCGAGAACACTTCAGGAATGGTCTTCATCACAAAGCTCTTGTAGCTTGGTGGGAGCGACTGGAGGATTCTGTCAATGACCGCCTCATCTGGGAGATTAATGTTCAGCTGGGTCATACGGTTGTGCAACCCAGACATCTTCAGGATGTGCTCACTGATAGAACTGTTTTCCTCCATCTTACAACTGTAGAACTTGTCGGAGACATCATATCTCTCGACCCGGGCATGAGCTTGGAAAACTAGTTTCAGCTCTTCGAACATCTCATATGCTCCGTGATGCTCAAAACGCTTTTGGAGCCCCGGTTCTAAGATGTAAAGCATGCCGCACTGAACGAGGGAGTAATCATCAGCGCGAGTTTGCCAAGCATTCATAATGTCTTGGTTCTCTGGGACGGGAGCGTCACCTAGCGGTCCTTCTAGGACATATTGTTTCCTGGCAGCTATGAGGATGATCCTCAGGTTCCGGACCCAGTCTGTATAGTTGCTGCCATCATCTTTCAGCTTGGTTTTCTCTAGGAACGCGTTGAAGTTCATGTTGACATGAGCATTGGCCATTTGATCTACAAGACATATTTGCAAAGGTTTTAGACTAAGTTCATGATAATTAAGTTCTAATCAAATTATGAACTCCCACTCAGATTAGACATCCCTTTAGTCATCTAAGTGTTACACGATCCGAGTCGACTAGGCCGTGTCCGATCATCACGTGAGACGGACTAGTCATCATCGGTGAACATTCTCATGTTGATCGTATCTTCCATACGACTCGTGTTCAACCTTTCGGTCTCCGTGTTCCGAGGCCATGTCTGCACATGCTAGGCTCGTCAAGTTAACCCTAAGTGTTTTTGCTGTGTAAAACTGTCTTACACCCGTTGTATGTGAACGTAAGAATCCATCACACCCGATCATCACGTGGTGCTTAGAAGCGACGAACTGTAGCAACGGTGCACAGTTAGGGGAGAACACTTCTTGAAATTTTTGTAAGGGATCATCTTATTTACTACCGTCGTCCTAAGTAAACAAGATGCATAAACATAATAAACATCACATGCAATTATATAGTTGTGACATGATATGGCCAATATCATATAGCTCCATTGATCTTCATCTTCGGGGCTCCATGATCATCTTGTCACCGGCTTGACACCATGATCTCCATCATCATGATCTCCATCATCGTGTCTTCATGAAGTTGTCACGCCAACGACTACTTCTACTTCTATGGCTAACGCGTTTAGCAATAAAGTAAAGTGAGTTACATGGCGTTCTTCAATGACACGCAGGTCATACAAAAAATAAAGACAACTCCTATGGCTCCTGCCGGTTGTCATACTCATCGACATGCAAGTCGTGAATCCTATTACAAAGAACATGATCTCATACATCACAATTCATCATTCATCACAACTTCTGGCCATATCAGATCACATGATCAATCGCTGCAAAAACAAGTTAGACGTCCTCTAATTGTTGTTGCATCTTTTACGTGGCTGCAATTGGGTTCTAGCAAGAACGTTTTCTTACCTACGAATAACCACAACGTGATTTTATCAACTTCTATTTACCCTTCATAAGGGCCCTTTTCATCGAATCCGCTCCAACTAAAGTGGGAGAGACAGACACCCGCCAGCCACCTTATGCAACTAGTGCATGTCAGTCGGTGGAACCGGTCTCACGTAAGCGTACGTGTAAGGTTGGTCCGGGCCGCTTCATCCCACAATACCGCCGAAGCAAGAAAAGACTAGTAGAGGCAAGTAAGATGACAAAATCCACGCCCACAACAAAATTGTGTTCTACTCGTGCAAAGAGAACTACGCATAGACCTAGCTCTGATACCACTGTTGGGGAACGTTGCAGAAAATTAAAATTTTTCCTACGGTTTCACCAAGATCCATCTATGAGTTCATCTAAGCAACGAGTCAAGGGAGAGAGTTTGCATCTACATACCACTTGTAGATCACGAGCGGAAGCTAGCCAAGGGGATGGTGATGATGGAGTCGTACTCGAACGTGATTCGGATCACCGATGTCCAAGTGCTGAACGGACAGCACCTCCGCGTTCAACACACGTACGGGGCGGGAGACGTCTCCTCCTTCTTGATCCAGCAAGGGGGAAGGAGAGGTTGAGGAAGATTGCTCCAACGGCAGCACGACGGCGTGGTGTAGTTGGTGCAGCAGTACTCCGACAGGGCTTCGCCAAGCATATACGGAGGAGGAGAGGTGTTGGGGAGGGGAGGGGCTGCGCCTTGGCTTGTGTTAAGCTCCCATGCGCCTCCCCACTATATATAGGGGTGGAGGGGCTGGTTTCTTGCCCTCCAAGTCCATTGGGGCGTTGGCCAAGGTGGGAGGAAAGAAATCCCATCATTTCCTTCCCCACCGATTGTTATCCCCCCTTTTTAGGGATCTTGATCTTATCCCTTCGGGATATGATCTTATTCCTTCTAAGGGGGGATCTTGGTGCGCCTTGACCAGGGGTGTGGGGCCTTTCCCCCACTACTCACGTTCATGTGGGTACCCCCATGCAGGTGGGCCCCACTCCGGAACCTTCTAGAACCTTCCCGGTACAATACCGAAAAATCCCGAACATTTTCCGGTGGCCAAAATAGGACTTCCCATATATAAATCTTTACCTCCGGACCATTCCGGAACTCCTCGTGACGTCCGGGATCTCATCCGGGACTCCGAACAACATTCGGTAACCACATACAAACTTCCTTTATAACCCTAGCGTCATCGAACCTTAAGTGTGTAGACCCTACGGGTTCGGGAGACATGTAGACATGACCGAGACGTTCTCCGGTCAATAACCAACAGAGGGATCTGGATACCCATGTTGGCTCCCACATGCTTCTCGATGTTATCATCGGATGAACCACGATGTCGAGGATTCGATCAAACCCTGTATACAATTCCCTTTGTCAATCGGTACGTTACTTGCCCGAGACTCGATCGTCGGTATCCCAATACCTTGTTCAGTCTCGTTACCGGCAAGTCACTTTACTCGTACCGTAATGCATGATCTCGTGGCCAACACTTTGGTCACCTTGAGCTCATTATGATGATGCATTACCGAGTGGGCCCAGAGATACCTCTCCATCATACGGAGTGACAAATCCCAGTCTCGATCCGTGTCAACCAACAGCTACTTTCGGAGATACCTGTAATGCACCTTTATAGTCACCCAGTTACGTTGTGACGTTTGATACACCCAAGGCACTCCTACGGTATCCGGGAGTTACACGATCTCATGGTCTAAGGAAGAGATACTTGACATTGGCAAAGCTCTAGCAAACGAACTAAACGACCTTTGTGCTATGCTTAGGATTGGGTCTTGTCCATCACATCATTCTCCTAATGATGTGATCCCGTTATCAACGACATCCAATGTCCATAGCCAGGAAATCATGACTATCTGTTGATCACAACGAGCTAGTCAACTAGAGGCTCACTAGGGACATATTGAGGTCTATGTATTCACACGTGTATTACGATTTCCGGATAATACAGTTATAGCATGAATAAAAGACAATTATCATGAACAATGAAATATAATAATACTTTTATTATTGCCTCTAGGGCATATTTCCAACAGTTACTGGTGCTCAGTCGGGACATCGGAATGCCCATTCCTTTCAGTGTGTCTGCATACAACAAATTCAGCCCGCTACCACCATCCATCAGCACTTTTGTCAGTCGAGTGCCTTCGACAACTGGATCGACCACCAAAGCTTGCCTCCCAGGGGTGGCAATATGAGTCGGGTGATCAGATTGGTCGAATGTGATGGGTGTTTGGGACCATCTCAGATAATTTGCTTTTGCTGGGATAACCATGTTCACCTCGCGGTTAATGACTTTCAATCGACTCTTGCTTTCCACATCTGCAAAGATCATCAGAGTGGAGTTGACATGAGGATATCCTTCCTCACTGTCTTCCTTGTCTTCGGCCTTGTCCGACTCCTTTTCCTTGTCTTTAGACTGTTTTCCTTGAAACTGCTGGATCAGGAGTCGACATTGGCAAGTGGTATGCTTTGGGTAAATGATATTCCCCTCTTCGTCTTTCTTCGTGTGGATGTGACACGGCATATCCATCACGTCGTTCCCTTCTTTATCCTTTACCTTCTTAGGGTTCCAGGATCCTTTTGGTTTCCTTTTAAACTTTCCATGAGTCACGGCCAGAGCCTCTCCAGGAGCTGCTGGTTCAGCCTTCCGCTTCTGTTTCCGACTGGTGTTTCCCTTCTCCGACTGGCTCGGCTTGTGCTTGCCGCTTCGGGGTCGGTCTTCTTCTTCACCGTTGGCGTACTTGGTAGCAATTTCCATCATCCGACTCAAGGTCATGTCTCCGGTTCGACCAAATTTCAAACTCAATTCTCTGTTCTTGACACCATCCTTGAAGGCGCAGACTGCCTGATGATCAGACACATTCTCCACAGTATGGTGCAAAGTGATCCATCTCTGAATATACTCCCTGAGAGTCTCATTGGTCTTCTGCACGCAGACTTGCAGCTCCGTCAATCCAGCCGGACGCTTGCAAGTTCCTTCAAACGTTCTGACGAACACTCGGGACAGATCTTCCCAAGTGTAAATGCTGCTAGGAGGTAACGGATTCAACCACGCTCTGGCAGAACCTTCCAACATGAGGGGCAAATGCTTCATGGCCACCTCGTCATTCCCACCACCAATCTGAACCGCCACTCGGTAGTCCTCAAGCCAAGTTTCAGGCTTAGACTCACCGGTGAACTTGCTGACTCCTATTGCCAACCTGAAATTGGGAGGAATCACTACGGCTCTGATAGCTCTGCTGAAACATTCCGGACCAGAAACGTGCACTCGACTGCTCGTGGGCGCATCTCTGTCGAGTCCACCTCGATGGGCTCTGTTCCGGTCGACCAAGCCTTGCACGATAATGGATCGCGCGTTGAAGCCTGGTTCTCTGGGGTCGACTGGAACTCTTCGCCCCGCACTGAGCTGACGTCTGTCATCTTGCTGCCGAGGAGCGTAAGACCCACCCCTCGGAGGGGAAGTGGGCACTCGACGCCTATCATCTCGGTCGTGTCGGTCTCCATATTGGTCTCGCCGATTCTCGCGCCCTTCACGCCGCGGAGGCGATCTGGGACTGTGAGCCGACTGAACCGTATTCGCAGCGATGGATCGACTGTGAATTCTGTTGCGCGACTGCGACACGGCTGAATTCTGATCTCCTGCTGCCCGGAGCAGATCCCTAATCTGCATCAAGCCTCTGCCAGCTTCCGACTGAGAGGGCTGGATGGACTCTGCTATACGGGTCGCAGCTGCTAAATTATGGATTGGGGTTCGATATACCTGAGTCGGCGGGAAGAGTTGACGTCAATTGGCGTCGGGAACTCGTTGCCGCGCGCGCTCGTCGAGTGCTCGCTGAAGATTCTCCAGGCGAGCGCGTTCGGCCAAATTGGCCAAACGTGCCTCCTCCAAGGCGCGAGCCTCGGGGGTTTCTCCTGCGATGGGAGTATGCAGGACATCCATGTTCCTGCGGCGAAGTTCCTCTCTTTGCAGAGAGTCGAGTGGCTCGGGCTGGTACTCTTCGTGGTCTCGTGCGGGGTCGCCTCTGTCGCCTGCCCCACCATCACGGGCGAAGCCAGGGGGGCTGCGAGGCCCGTCGACCATCAGGATTTCCGCTGCTGGATCGCTGCTATCGCATTCGGATGCAGTCTCTACGGAGCCAGTCGACAGATCGAACAGGCCGTAGAGAGATTCGTCGGGCTCGATTGCCGCAACTTGGGTGGTGGCCGTCTGGCGAGCCACCGTGTGTCTCACCCACCGCTGAAGCCTCGACCGACCCGAGCGCTTGCGCTGGCGGGAGACCGGGAGGGTGGTCGATAGGGGAGTCGACCGATATGGGGTCGACGGTTGCCGCAGCAGAACGCCGCGGACACATGCGCGAAAATGCGTCACACCGCGGATGGGGAGCGCATCGACGTCGAGTGGAGCCTCCTGGAGCCAGGCGGAGTCGTCGGCGACGAAGGTGAGAGCACCGAGACGAATCTCTCGACCCTCGACCAAAACTCCAGCAGCTACCATGATGAAAGTACTCGGAAGAATCGCAACTTCTCCACAAAATCGCTAAAACACCGGCCCCACGGTGGGCGCCAACTGTCGTGGATCTAAATCTGATAGTAGAGTGGGGGGTAGGTATGGAGAGGCAAGGTCCTAGCTATGGAGAGGTTGTAAACACAAGAGATGTACGAGTTCAGGCCCTTCTCGGAGGAAGTAAAAGCCCTACGTCTCGGAGCCCGGAGGCGGTCGAGTGGATTATGTGTATATGGATTACAAGGTGCCGAACCCCTCTGCCTGTGGAGGGGGGTGGCTTATATAGAGTGCGCCAGGACCCCAGCCAACCCACGTAATGAAGGGTTTAAGGTACATTAAGTCCGGGGCGTTACTGGTAACGCCCCACATAAAGTGTCTTTACTATCATAAAGTCTACTTAATTACAGACCGTTGCAGTGCAGAGTGCCTCTTGACCTTCTGGTGGTCGAGTGAGTCTTCGTGGTCGAGTCCTTCAAGTCAGTCGAGTGAGTCCCTCGTAGGTCGACTGGAAGGTGATCTCTTCTAAGGGTGTCCTTGGGCAGGGTACTTAGATCAGGTCTGTGACCCTACCCTAGGTACATGACTCCATCAATGTCCTATATGGGAATTATGCAATGCCATCCTGTTTAACCAGGCATCATATATTTGAATGATATCCAGCCCATCCTTTTCTTCATTAAATTTCCATTTGTCGACAATGTTTGTACATTAAACTACTCTTCCTGTGAATTAGCCATTTGAGTGGGTGATGGAAAAAGCTAGAATGAAAACAAGGCCTTCAGAGCAGACAGTGCTACCTGTCGAAGCAGATCTCTTGCTGGGTCCCGATAGCTCCTCATAGATGGATTCCGAGACAGATGACCAGTCCTATTCCCCCACCGAGGTGTATGCTCTAACTTGGCATGGTTCTACTGCTCATATCATGCATAGGGTGTCTTGCATTGCATAGTTTAGACATCATATACACAATATTCAACACCATGTTCTTAGTTCAGACATCATATATGTGAATGCCCTCCGCTTAGCATATAAATCACATATGTGAATTAAATCATGCGATCCTGGTTACTTAGATAACATGTATGTGAATTATGTCATGCGATCCTTTTTAGTTAGTCATCATATCTTTTGAATTATGTTATGCTATGCTATCCAATTTAGACATCATATATGTGAAATTATGTCATGCTATCCGTTTTAGTTAAAAAATATACATGTCAATTATTTAATGCCCTCTTTTTTCCACACTATCTATTGCATCCGTCTCTCATACAATGTATGTAGATTCAATTATGTTTCCTGTTTATCAACCTTTGAATTGGAGCGGGTGATGGCTGTATCTAGTGGAGTAAAAAAACGGTCTTCAAATAAAACACTGCTACCTCCTGGTGGAGATAGCACGCCGGTTGTATATGCACGAGAACCAGCCCTACCACACATAACCCAGACTCTCGCAGATTTTACCCCTACTGCAATGGACAGAGAACCAGCTTCACCCAATCTAACCCCAACCCCAGCAGATAGTAACTCGGTTCCTATTGACACAACACCATCTCTGCCACAGAGCTCCCAAACAAGATCAGTTAGTAAGGCAGCTCCAGTGCCCAAAGCGCCAGTACTACCACGGCGAACCCCAACTCCACCAGTTAGTACACCTATTCCCGTGGAGGAAGCACAACCAGCCATTCGTAGTTTAGCATCTATCGCATTTGATGTTGTTAAATCCTATCTGCGTATCTTCCAATCATGGAAATATTATACTGAAGATGAAGGAAAATGCCAGTTGCAGGTATTTGTCCAGGAGTTATGTGTCAGTAATGTTATTCATTGCAATTACTTTTCTTTGTCCCATACATTCTACCTCCATGATGGTTATAATACAACAAATTTTCCCAATTTTATCTATAGAGAAGGACCGATTTGGAAACTCAGGATGAGGTAACCTGTGCTAATACCTCTGCCATCTTCAAGAATGCTTGGTGGCAGTATCGGAATTACCTAAAGAAAACATACTTTACTGGCAAAGAAACTCATCAAATTCCCTTACGTTCTCCTGAGACACATTTACTGGACGATGACTGGGAATGCCTTGTTCTTTACTAGTCCCGAACCAAGAATGTGGTAAGGTCTATGAGCTCATTTTATTTTAAGTACTATATGCTTGCGTCTTACTGTATTCTTTTCATGTAGAACAAGTGCTTAAACCTGAAGAACAACTGTTCTCATTTAATATTCCATTGCTATCGTCCATACTGCTTTGCTCTTGTATCACTGTATTTACTCATACAAACTTATTTTTAAATTTAACTATCCAATGGAAACTCCAATGGCACAACAGGTATGTTTACGCATGTTTCCTTAACATGTTTGCTCTTATAAATAGCTCTATTGATTTCAATTTCAATTGTGTATATAGTTGAATTCTCATATCATGCACATTAATAGCATCATAACAGGGCCAATAGTGTTGTTGTACATGTAGACCTGTGGTACCCATCTGAAATCTTGTTGTGCCGTTTAGTTTCCCACGCTTTGTATTCTTTCAGTGCTGCTTTCTCTTGAACTGATATGATTTGAACTGTGTCTCTATTTTGATTTGGCAAGACAATGCAGTGACCATAGGAGATAGATATATGTTTGTCTGATGCTTTTATAATGTACTACTTGGCAATAGAAGACTTGGTAGTTTAATATGTCCACCTTACTAATGAACTGGTTCACCGAAATGTGTTTCATATAGTAGTACATGCTAAACCTGTTATGTGTCTTCTTGTTTCTTCTTTTAGAATGCTAACAGAATATTGGGGAAGAGTGCCTTATTAAGCAATGATAAAGGAAGTAATGCAGATAAGGTTCAGGATCGTGAGACATCCTTGTTGGTCTCCAACAAAGCTGATAAAACAGCTAAGGAAAACTATCTTGAAGACAGTGAGGCAACCCCAAAGTCCTATCTTGGTCTACTGTTAGAGTTACTAGCCACTACCGCTTGCATAAGCTATTCAAACTAACTGTCTGAATCAGTTCGGTTTCTTGAGTCTCAACTACAAGCTGAAAGGCACCGATCAGCTGTGCTGCAACAAGAAGCATAAGGATTGCGGAATTCCCTGGAGCATTCAGATGCATACTTTCTGGTGCAACAGCAAGCGTTGGAGGATTTTAGCGCCAGACAGGACAAAGCTAATAAGCTTGCTAAGCTTATTGCCAGCATGGTGGTACCCAGGATAACGTTTCTTGAGCTCTTCTGAAGTTGTTTCAGTTATGGACTTGTTTTGCTGCTACGTTTATTTGCACTGGTGGCCAATTTTGATGGCCAGTGTATGTAATATGCTGCTTTGTTCCCTATATTTGCACTGGTTGTGAAATTTGATGCGTAGTGGATGTAATATGTGTAATAGCTGTAATGGCTAGCGTTAGTTGCTTGCTTATTTATTTTAGTGGCCACAATAACCTAGTTGTGGTAACTAGGCCACAATAATCATGGCAACACACGGACTGTTGTAACCATGGGCCTCCTACGGGCCGTAGGATCTGTGGGCCTTCTACGCGCCGTAGGATCCATGGGCCTTTTACGGGCCGTAGGATCCATGAACTTTCTATGGGCCTTATGATTCATGGGCCTTCTACGGGCCGTAGGATCCATTGGTCTTCTATGGGCCGTAGGATCCATGGGCCTTCTACAAGCGTATAATCATTTCGCCAAACATGGGTCGTACTATTCGTGGATCATAACGGGTCGTTAATAGGCCGTATTTGATAACGCTATGAAAACAGCCCAACGGGTTAACGGGCCACAAACGGGCCGAATGTAACCATGGGCTGTATTTGGCCAACAAACTGAACTGGCCAGTAACGGACCGTATCTAACCGAATTCAAGAAATGAGCCCAAGAATAAATGGGCCCTTAGAAGGCCGAAAGTTAACACAGGCTGGAAACGGCCGACGAAAAAATGGGTCGTTAATGTGTATAAACCGATACACTGTTCATTATGGGCCAGTTTCATGTCGGGCCTTTAATGGGCCGAGAGTTACAAAGGGCCTCATATGGGCCGAAAGACATCATGGGACATACATGGGCCGGAAGTTACAACGGGTTGGAATCATATTGGATGGCCCAAATGAAGGTACTTGGCTTAATTCTGATAGGCCATAACATGTCGGTAGTAAGCGGGCCGTAAATGGGCTATATACGAACAGGTCGTTAACAGGCTTTCTGTGGGCCGGCCCGTTACCTTTTGACCAAGTCAAACGGGCCGACCTTTTCACTGGAATGGGCCTCTGTTGGGTCGTGCCACCCGTCGACGTATCATAGGCACCTCATGTCCAATGAGTGGATGACATCTGTCCGAACGGTGAGCCGACACGTGTTTCCTTCGGCCAATGAGAATTTTACATGTGGAAAATTCCTATTGGTCCGGGCTGTTAACGGGTTATCGGATCCAAAACCGGACCCGATAGATTAACAGCGTCCCGTTACGGTGGATGCCACGTGTCGATCACCCTTGATGAAAGCACTTCTATGATGCGCGATTTATCGTCATGGAAGTGGACACTTCCGTGATGATAATTTTGGTAATGTCGTGGAACACTTCTACGACAGCACATGTATGACTATCTTCATTCTGTCATAAATTTGTCATGTATGTACATGCATGACAGAAAACGTGACCTACTGTGACAAACACGTATCATCACAGAAGTGTCTTTTTTTGTAGTGTAAGCCGGGGGCTGATAAGGGACTAATCAGTGAATCGGACTTTTAACTGAATATATCTGCAACCCATCTATCGTTAGGTTATCTAGGGCCATATGTAATATATCTGAGGCTACATAGCAACATGCACTGTACTTAATGTCTAAATATGCAATCCTGGCTACATAGCAACAAGGAAGAGTGTTACATAGAAGATCAACAACAACAACAACAACAACAACAACAACAACAACAACAACAACAACAACAACAACAACAGCAACAACAACAGCAGCAACAACAACAACAGCAGCAGCAGCAACAACAACAACAACAACAACAACAACAACAACAACAACAACAACAACAACAACACCAACAACAACAGCAACAACAACACAACCCTGTGTGGATACTCAACTTAGCTAGAGGTTAGAGTTAGTTTCTAGCTCATGACTAACCCTGAACTAACTCCATCCAAAAGTTGTTTGGATGGCAGGGTTAGATTGACAATAAATGCACTAAGAGAACTAGCTCCAAATAGCACCTCTTGGGTTTGATAGTTTTTTTGGGTGGGTTATAGATGCAACTAGCTCAAACTAGCCCTCATGTTTAGATATACTTTAGGGCTATTTGAGCCCGAACTAGCTCAAACTAATTGTAACCCATGGATACAACAACAGTTAATCAACCGATAATTTGTAAGAATGCACTAAACTCCTTCTGGCCCATAATATAAGATGTTAATTCATCTAATATGTAAGTATATTGGATGTTATAAGATATTATAAAAGAGTGTTGTACTACATCATTGTGCAATTGTTGTTTAGCTTCTAATATTAACTTGGTGCTTTTAGGTACATATGTCATTGGTAAAGATCCGCGCTTCAACCCTGTCTTCGTATGGGGCAATGAGATATCGATGAACTAGCATCAAGTGAGGAAGTTAATAAAGATTGTTAGTAAAATGGGTTCAAAGATGGCAATTAAACTATTTGTTTACACTTTATCCAAGACAACAACGAACTGCAGGATGGTAAGTAAGAACTCTGCAGCCTTCTTTTTACTGCCCATAATGAGTTGTGTTAGATGACAATGTCTGAATCGTTTTCCTTTGCAGCGGTTGCCAAAGCAGTTTACTCAAGATTACCTCTCAAACTACATGATTGGTGGGCATGCAAAGGTTAACGTATTTCTACCAGAACACGATGATTATCTAGATGTTTTCATGAAGATCCTGAAGGATGGGCGGTCGGCCATCACAAGGGGTTGGACTAGAGTCGTGCGTGCCGTCTGCATGGAGGAGGGCACAATATGGGCATTCCGCTTCACCTTGTTTAGCAACCAGAATGTATTTCGCCTCTTTCTTTACCGTCTTTAATAGTACAAGTATACAACTATGGTTCATCATTCTTTATTTGGTTCTTATGTAATTCTTGAACATATGTACCTATGAATCGAATAATGCATTGGTTGTTTGAACCTGATGGATATGAATAAATCTGTAGCATACATTCAAATTCAAATTCAAATCTGGTACAATTTGAAATTGCAGCAATTAAATTATGGTGAAATTACGCTCTCCAGGTCATTACGGCACACACGGTTGTTAAAACACAAAAGTTTGCGATATACACCATAATCCGAGACGGTTCACAGAGAGGAAACGTGTGCAAGCTTGCACACAGTTGCCGTTTGCAAAGCGTGTGTGATGTCAGACAATATCACAAATGGTGTAGGCAAACTAAACGTTTGTGTTAGTTGCCTTATCGTACACGATTCGCAACCATGAACTATTTCTGATGAAGTATGCATCGTAAATGTTGCACCATAGAATAGCGTGTGCGATAGTTGTCGTGTACCACGATGTTACGACGGTCCGACGTTTCGTAATCCTGTCCGCAGTCATACGACGATTAGCTAATCTTCTTAATTAGTTATCGCATACGGTTTGGGAAAAGCGAATGTGTGTGATTGTATGCTTATCATACACATTCTATAATAGTGAACTGTTTGTGATGGGCTGCACATCGTAAACATAGCACCACAGAATATCGACTGTGATGGCAATGCGAGCACAAACGAGTAGGAGTACTGTAGGGTCCCTATCCCCGACGGTTTCTGGGTCATGTGGGAAGGACCCCCTATAGCACCAACGCGTACCAGTGTAAGGATAGAGATGATCTAGAGAAATTATTATGCAAGTATAAAGAAAAATCTTTGAATGCTAGAATGCAATATGATATTAAGTTTGCTACCTCACCTATCTTTATTGATGATAAGGATTATGAATTCTCTGTCGACCCAGAGTTAATTACTTTGGCTGAATCTGATCCTTTCCATAGTTATGAAATTGAAACTATTGTGGCACATTTTATTAAGTTGAGTGACATAGCCACCCTTTTTACTCATGATGAGAAGACTCGTTATTACTATATTCTCAAATTATTTCCGTTCTCATTAAAGGGTGATGCTAAAGCTTGGTACAATACTCTTGCAACTGGCTCTGTGCGTAGTCCCTAGGATATGATTTATTACTTCTCTGAAAAATATTTCCCTGCTCATAAGAAACAATCTCCCTTGCAGGAAATATTTAACATTGTGCAAATTAAAGAAGAGAGTCTCCCACAAGCTTGGGGGAGGCTTTGCCAATTACTTAATGCCTTGCTTGATCATCCTCTTAAGAAAAATGAAATAGTTGATATCTTCTATAATGGACTAACTGATGCTTCTAGGGATTTCCTAGATAGTTGTGTTGGTTGTGTTTTCAGAGAACGAACTGTTGGGCAAGCTCAAGAATTATTGAATAACATATTGAAAAATTATGATGATTGGACTCTTCCTGAACCATCGCCTAAACCCACTCCAAAGAAGAGGGGCATCTTATATCTTAGTCCTGAAGATATGCAAGAGGCAAAGAAATCTATGAAGGAAAAAGGTATTAAAGCTGAGGATGTTAAAATTTTGCCTCCTATTGAAGAAATACATAGGATTAATACACCACCACTGCCTAAGGTGGTAGAGGTAAATTCTCTAATGAAGTTCAGTGATAATGACAATCCTCACAATATGCACCCTAGCCAATGCCTTTATGAGTTTGAAAACTATATTAGAAAACAAGATCACTTCAATGCAAATGTTATGAAACAATTGAAATACAATTCCGATATGATTGCTCGCTTGAGTGACTTGTTATTTAGAATCTCAAATGATGTTAGAGGTGTTGGAAACCTTGCTTCTATGGTACAAATCCAGTTAGAAAAAGTTGCTGAATCACAAAGAGAATTGCTTGATGAAATGAATAGCAACATACATGACTTTGCTGTTAGAGTTGCAACTAGAGGAGGTAAAATGACTCAGGAACCACTTTATCCTATGGGACACCCAAAAATAATTGAACATGATTCACAAAGGAACAACACCAGTGCACCTAGTCCTTATAAAAAGAAAAAGAAGAAGAAAAATGAGAGGACTTTACATGCTCTAGTGGACCTGAAGTAGAAAAACCTCCTGGTAATGATAATGAAATTTCTATCTCTGATGCTGAAACTCAGTATAGTAATGAACACTCACCTTCTGATAATGAAAAAGATAATGATGAGGTGCATGAAAACACTCAAACAAATAGTAAAGAACCATGCAATGATGTTGAGATAGAACCACCAGTTGATCTTGATAACCCACAACGTAAGAATAAAAGATATGATAAAAGAGACCTCATTGCTAGATAACACGGTAAAGAAAGAGAACCATGGGTTCAAAACCCTATGCCCTTTCCACCTAAGTCAACTAAAAAGAAAGATGATGAAGAATTTGAACGCTTTGCTGAAATGCTCAGGCCAATCTTTTGCGTATTCGCTTGACTGATATCTTGAAAATGCCTCCTTATGAAAAGTATATGGAAGACATCATCATCAATAAGAGAAAAATACCGGAAGATGAAATCTCCACTATGCTTGCTAATTATACTTTTAAAGACGGAGAGCCTAAAAACGTGGAGATCCGGGAATACTAACTATACCTTGCTCTATCAAAAAGAATTATGTGAAAACTGCTTTATGTGATTTAGGAGCTGATGTTAGTGTTATGCCTTTCTCTTTATATAAAAGACTTGATTTGAATAAACTCACACCTACTGAAATATCTTTGAGAATGGCTGACAATTCAACTGCCATACCTATTGGTATATGTGAGGATGTGCCCGTTGTTGTTGATAATGTTACTATTTTGACTGACTTTGTTATACTTGAGATGCTCGAGGACGACAACATGTCAATTATCCTTGGTAGACCCTTCTTGAATACTGCAGGTGCTATTATTGATTGCAATAAAAGCAAGGTCACTTTTCATATCAATGGTAATGAGCATACGGTGCACTTTCTGAAGAAACAATTCCATGTGAATGGTATTAATGTTATCAAAAAATCTTCGACAATCACTATTGGAAGTTTTTCAAATACCTATACCCATTGCCAAAAAGAAATATGGAATGCCTATTGTTGGGGACATTCATGTCCTCATTGAGGTAACTTAGTGATTTACGAAAGTTCTTCGGTTTCATGCTAATTGAAAGTGGTTATTAATAAGACCTGATCAATCTTATTATTGGATCATTTTTGAGAGGTATGAAGTTGATGAATTTAGTAAGTAGTACCTTCCGTCCCTACCTTTTGTTTTCTGTTTTTACTAGTTAAATAAAATAAAATGCCATGTTTTGTCTGTTTTCTAAATTTCCCGTGCAATAACAAATGATCCAAAAATAAAAGTTCTCGGAATGCTCTGAAAATTTACTACGATTTTTTCTGAATATTTAAGGATTTCTGGTGCAAATAATCTCAGAGGGACGTGCACCAGGTGGGCACAACCCACCTAGGCGCGCCAGGACCCCCAAGCACGCCCTGGTGGGTTGTGGTCCCCACGTGGGCCCCTCATTTATCTCTTCACACCACATCATCACCTACCTCCAGAAAAAATTCTCCATTGCTCTCTCTCTCTCTCTCATGTTCTTGCTCTCAAACCCGCGGATTTCGATCTCTTTGCTCGAAGCTCCGTTTCTGAAACTGTTTCGGCGGATTGTTGCTTGGTGTGTGACTCCTCCATTTGTATAATTAGTTTTTGATTTGGTGGTTTATATTTTGAATAATTAGCTACTCTTGGTGCTACTGTAGATGAGCTTGCATGTTGAATTCTTAGTTCTAAGTAGTTTGAATGCTTACTATGGCCTCTATGTATCCCTATGAGTAGTTTCTATCAATCTTGTAAAGTTTTGTTGAGAAAATTTTGTGGACTAAAAATTTCAGGATTGTTGTTCATAGGAAAAGGATGAATATCTTTAGGAAGTTTGCTTCTAAGAAGAACTCCAAGGGAGTTATTGGGGAGTCATCTGACAGTGATCTCCATACCCGGAGGTTGGCGGAAATACGGCCGTGCGAATGGCCGCATACCCTATTCATGGAAGAGGCTGGAATCCTTTAGGGGTATACACAATATGCTGCTAATGTCGGCCTCACCGACTTCATCGCAGCTGAATGTGAACAGTATCATCTCCTCACAAACACATTTGTTCAAAGTTTTAATTTCCTTCCTAGGAATAATCCTCCTGAGGTGTAGTTTAATTTATATGCTGAAACCCGTCAGATACCACTTACTGAATTTTGTGACATATGCATGATCCCTTATAACGGGGGCTTAGTTGAGCCTAGGCCGACAGAGTTTGAGGCCTTTTATCATACCTTGACAGTGGGAGTTGAGAGAGGGGTGTCGGATATCACTGTCGCTGGCTTGCATTTTCCTGATGTTCATTACTTTGCTCCTTTCATTGCAAAATGCTTGCTTGCTAGAGAGAAGGTGGGTGCACTCAGTTCACCAGACCTTGCTGTTTTATGTCGTGCACTAGAGGGTGACAACACTTATAGCTTGGGAGCTATCGTGGCACGTTGCCTCCACATTAATAAGTCCAAGGGTAAAATACATGGTGGGATTTTTGCTACTTGTTTGGCAGCTGAGTTCGAGGTTGAGATACGCCCTCATGATTACCCTCTGACCAAGGTTTACCTAGATGGCGCGGCCATGGATCACCATCATTTTACTGATATTGAATATCCTAACATCCCTATCCATATAACCTAGTTTTCAGTGTTATCACTCGTGATGTTATTCCATTGCCTGCTCCTGCTTTGTTTGATCATGTTGCTAGGGGCGGATACATGATTATGCCTGTGGACATCATCGCCTACCGGAACGATCAGGCTGTAGAGGAGGAGGAAGAGCCTCAGTAGTGGGACCAGTAGATGCCCGCTCCTCAGTACCCCAACTACTACCCAGGTTTCTGATTGATTACCAAGTTAGGCACAAAGCCTAAGCTTGGGGGAGTACGTGTTTCTCACTGACATTACATTCATGTTCACTTATTCCAGTTGTCGGTGTTCACACTTTTTCATTGTATCATCCATTCTTAATTTTATTTTCTTGTTTTCTCCTTGTGTGTTTGAAAAACCTTAGAAAAACCAAAAAAAATAGTTGTAGTTAGTTTACTTTCTATGCATGCTTAGCTGTAGTATTAAAAATAAAACCCAAAAAGATTTCCTTGTTCTTCTTTTGCTTGTTGGGAGCTTTCCCGTGCAAATGGTTTTTCTCATTTTGCTTTTCCCTTTTATTTGCTTGTTCAAGAAAAGCAAAAACTCCAAAAATATTTTAGTGTGTTTCTCTCAAGTTGTTTTCTTTTTATTCGAGTCTTACCGACGAGAAGACCATGAGAAAATGTTGAGTAACTCTCATATGAATAATTGTTTATCTAATAAAGAGCCCATTTTACCTTGTCTTCTCCTATTGAATAAAATGTTTTGCAGATTCCAGCTTAGTCCACGGCACTCCTGCACTATTATTATTTTCATCTCGTTCGGTCGTGCAAGTGAAAGGCAATAATGACAATATTCGATGAACTGGCCATGGCAGAGAGAACTGGTATGAACTCGACTTGTTCTGTTTGTGTAAATATGTTTAACCTAGTATCCATGATTCAACCCATTATGATTAAACATGTTTGCAATGACAATTAGATATTATAGTTTCTCATGCCATGCAAGTAGCTGAGAGTGGATAATGATTTATCTTGGATATCAACATTGCGTTAAAATGATGGTGATGTACTATGATGATATGGTATCCACCTCTGAATGTTCGAGTGGCTTGACTTGGCACATGTTCATGCATGTAGTTGAATCAAAACCAACATAGCCTCTATGATATTTATGTTCATGGTATTCATATCCTACTCATGCTAGTGTCCAATGTTACTTATGCATAATGCATGTTCATGACCGTTGTTGCTCTCTAGCTGGCAGCTTCTCAACCTAATTGCTAGCCTTCACCTGTACTAAGTGGGAATTCTTCTTGTACATCAAAAACCTTGAACCCAAAATTTATTCCATATGAGTCCACCATACCTACCTATATGCGGTATTACCCTGTCGTCCTAAGTAAATTTGCACGTGCCACCTCTAAAAACTTCTAAAAAAATATCCTTTTTGTGTGCCTGGATCGTTCATGGAACGACAGAGGTGGTCGGTATCTTCCATGCTAAGTCTGTTTCTCTCAGGTCGAGTGTTTATTCACTCGCCATCACACGAGAAAAGGGTGTAATAGGGATGCGCAGTCCCAAACTGCAAACAGAAAAAAGCTTACAAATAATCAAACAAAAACTCCCAATGGAGTCAAAACCTTTACTTTTATTGCTTGGGAACCGCCACTAGCATGCTTAGCATGGAAGATATTGATAACTGATAGTCGTGAAGTAAATGAGAAGGGTGCATGTCTCAAAATATCACTTACCTCTGTTTTAAAAACTTGAGCTCTGGCACCTCTGCAAATCACTGCTTCCCTCTGTGAAGGGACTTTCTATTTACTTTTATGTTGTGTCATCACCTTCTAAAATAAGTGCCATAACCTGAGAGCATTGCTGTCATGACTTATGCATTGTGTGTAGGTAATGTTGGGTGCATCATGACTGTATCTTTTCTACCATGAATTACAATGTTTAGTTGCTGCTTGGACTTTGGAGGTGCTCTGCATTTATGTTTTGCGGTCTCAGAAAGGGCTAGTGAGATACCACTATTGTCATATTATATCATGGTTGTTTTGACAACGTGTTGCCGTTTGAGACATCTTATTATTGCTTGCTAGCTGATTATGTCATTGATATGAGTTAATATAATATTTAAGAGTGATTGTCGGCATGGTTAGTTATGATGTTGGCTGAAAACCTGGGTGTTGTTTAAGCTTATCTATGCAAACAAGGGCGAAAGAGTTCGTAAAAGTTTTTCTTTTTCACTTTCAGTTTATCAACTAAATTGCTTGAGGACAAACAAAGGTTTAAGCTTGGAGGAGTTGATACGTCTCCAACGTATCTACTTTTCCTAACACTTTTCCTCTTGTTTTGGACTCTAATATGCATGATTTGAATGAAACTAACCCCTAACTGATGTTGTTTTCAGTAGAACTACCATGGTGTTGTTTTTGTGCAGAAATAAAAGTTCTCGGAATGGAACGAAACTTTGCGAGGATTTTTTATACAATAAACAAGAATTTTTGGAGCCAAGATCCAACGGAGTGGGGCACGTGGGTGGGCACAACCCACCAGGGCGCCCCCTCCTGGCGCGCCCAGATGGGTTGTCTCTGAGGGAGTCCTGGACTAAAGGGTCCTCGGGCATTCGGCCTGTTATCCATGGGCTGGACTGATGGGCTGTGAAGACATGAAGGCTGAAGACCGTACCTGTGTCCGTATTGGATTCTACTTGGCGTAGAGGGCAAGCTTGGCGACCGACTAGGAAGATCCCTTCTTATGTAACCGACTCTATGTAAACCCTAGATCCCCCCGGTGTCTATATAAACCGGAGGGATTAGTCCGGAAAGGATATACTCATTACCGTAGTCATACAGGCTAAGCTTCTAGGGTTTAGCCATTCCGGTAGATCAACTCTTGTAACACTCATATTCATCAAGATCAATCAAGCAGGATGTAGGGTATTACCTCCATAGAGAGGGCTCGAACCTGGGTAAACATCGTGTCCCCCGTCTCCTGTTACCATCGATCCTAGACGCACATTTTGGGACCCCCTACCCGAGATCCGCCGGTTTTGACACCGACATTGGTACTTTCATTGAGAGTTCCACTGTGCCATCGATGAAAGGTTCGATGGCCCCTTCAATCATCTATGGCAACGCTGTCCAAGGAGAAACCTTCCTCCCCGGACAGATTTTCGTGTTCGGCGGCTTCGTACTACGGGCCAACTCGCTTGGCCATCTGGAGCAGATCGAAAGCTACGCCCCTAGCCACCAAGTCAGATTTGGAAGCTTGAACTACGTCACGGATATCTGTGGAGACTTGATCTTCAATGGATTTGAGACCACCGCGATCGCTCCCCCTCGCCCCGATGAACATGACTCAAATTTGTCATCGGACCAGATTCAGGAGATGGCTCCTATTGCTGCAATGGCCTTAGAACCAGAGAAGATCGTGCCGTTTGAGGCCATAGAGTCCGCGGTGTTAGAGCCCATGCAGACTCGACACCCTGCAATATTTGCGCCAATGGAACTCCGGACTCGTCTCCGGCTATAAGTTCCAGACCATGACGCTTGCGGACACCGAGCTAGATTGGTTATCGATCTTCGAATTCAGTGCCACAGGCATTTTTCAGCACTCACCTTTGGGTGATGTGCTAAACTCTTCAAAGAATCTATCATTCATGGGATACTCGCAACCGAACTATGTCCAGCTCGAACAAGGGACTGACGACGGAGAATTTCACTTCCCACCCGCCACCCACTTCATAGCCACTGTCGAGGACTTAAGCGACATGCCCGCTCCTGGCTCCGTGGACATTGACGGTATAGACGACGATGCCGATAAGGAGCAAGGCCAAGACCTGCCAGTCATCAGGCGTGAGACGGCCACCCCTTCACATGACGTTTACATGATCGATACACTTAAAAAGCCTCGCGGCAAAGACAAGGGAGATCCAGTTAAAACTCCTGAGTCACAATCTAAGTTTCGGTGCCCCATACGCCGCCCCAAGTCACGCCGCAGCAACAATGGCACCGGAGAAAGTAGTACTCCGGACGGAGCCGAAAGCAATGAAGACCCTGTCGGAGCAACATCCGAGCAGGAGGAACAGGAAAACATGCAAGCTAGCCCTGACGAACAGGCCCTGTCTAGCGATGGTTCGGAGGACGACAACTACCTTATGCTCTCCGAAGATGAGGTAAGCCTCGGCGACGAAGACTTCATCGTACCCGAAGAGCCCGTCGAACAGGAGCGCTTCAAGCGCAGGCTGATAGCTACAGCAAGGAGCCTAAAAAAGAAGCGGCAGCAGCTTCAAGCTGACCAAGACCTACTCAACGATAGATGGACCAAAGTCCTGGTCGCCGAAGAATACGGCCTTAGTAGCCTTGCCAAAGGCTACCCAAAGCACAGATTGCTATACCAGCCCGATGAAGGGGTGTTGGAGCCCATACCATCGTCACACAATGCGACAGGTCACCGGCAACTCTGTCCGGATAAAGAGGCAACTCAAGCCGACCACCAGACAGCCCACCTCACCGTAAAGGCCGGAACAACGCAGGTCACGATCACCCAAACGACCTGCAGAGAGACTTGAACAATAGAGAAGGACACGCAAGACCGATCTACGGATCGCAAAAGCATGCTTCGACACGCGACGACAGCTACCTATTCGGACGTGTCAAACCTCGCCACACCCGAGCCGAAAACCGCAAAGGGACTCCTTCAGAGTTACATCGCTGTGTGGCCTAGCATAGAGGTGCGGCACACCCGCATTGCTTCACTGATGAAGTAATGGATCATGAATTCCCAAAGGATTCAAACCCATCAATATTGAATCATACGACGGGGCAACCGACCCCGCGGTGTGGATAGAAGATTTCATCCTCCACATCCATATGGCCCGTGGGGATGACCTCCACGCCATTAAACACCTCCCACTAAAACTAAAAGGGCCTGCTCGGTACTGGTTAAATAGCCTGCCTAAAAATTCCATAGGTAGTTGGGAAGACTTGGAAGAGGCCTTCCTCGATAAATTTCGAGGAACATATGTCCGGCCACCGGATGCTGATGACCTAAGTCAAATTGTCCAAGAGCCCGGAGAATCAGCCAGGGAGCTATGGACTCGGTTCTTAGTCAAAAAGAACCAAATCGTTGACTATCCAGACGCGAAAGCCCTTGCGGCTTTCAGACACGGCGTCCGGGACGAATGGCTTGCACACCACCTCGACCAAGAAGGACCTAAATCCATGACAGCCTCACTGCTCTGATGACCCGCTTTTGTGCGGGAGAAGACAGCCGGCTCTCTCGTAGAAACAATAGCGCCAGCAACCAGGGCACCTCCGAAATCCAAGACGGCAACGGCAAGCCATGAGGAAGAAAAAACAACAGTCGCAATGACAATGAAAGATCAGTCGACACGGCGGTCAACGCTGGATTCAGCCACCCCAAGCCTGGTCAGCGGAAGAAGCCACTCAAGGCGAATCGAGGCGAACCATCCAACCTGGACAGGATATTGGGCCGACCATGCCAGATTCATGGCCACCCCGATAAACCAACTAACCATACCAACAGAAAATGTTGGGTCTTTAAAAAGGCTGGCAAGCTCAACGCCGAACATAAGGGGAGGAGGTCGCCAAGCGACAGGGATGACGGAAAGGTTCACCAACGAAACACCGGGTGTCAGAAGCAACCTCCACCCGAGGATCATCTACTCCTAGAAAGGAAATAGCAACCCGGCTTCTGCCGCCCACTCTACATAACTACAAAATTTGTACCGCGCATACATCATTGTGCACTCAAGATACCATGGGCATTGGCGGAAGCACAATACAGACAAGCCTGCAAGCACTCCAGTAACTTTCTTTTATCGCTTATTTTTTTTCCTTCGCTATCCTTTAAAAACAGGTGACGAACAGGATAAATATCTGAAATCGGCTCTACCGGAGTCCGGATCCGCACACTCACCCAAGGGGCTATTTCCATCAAGGAATCCCCCCACCAAGGACTGGCGGCGCAGACGTGCGACAGGAGGTCCAAAATAAAATTTTGTAGACGACACTCCCTATTTCTTGAGCTTGTACTATGCCTATTCCTCCGCCTCCAACCCC
>NC_041390.1:128151842-128160851 GCF_002162155.2 Triticum dicoccoides | reverse complement strand
TATATATCATAAGTAATCATTGGCATATCACTTAGTTACCAGTAAACAATATCCGAACTAATTATCTGTATTGTTTTCCCGACAAATATGGCTCCTACGGTTATTTCACAGAAATACCTTGGCATAGCCTGCCAGGTGCTCGGTGTGGGAACAAATGAGTTGCCAGTAAAAGTATGAACAGCTCTATAGCATATTTCGGCGTCACAAGTTTGGCCTTATATGCATCAGCTCCGAATTATTGTCTTGGGTCACTAGTTGGGTTGCCCGGCTCCTGTGCTTGCTACCCTACGTTTCGCTCTATCGACTAGGGTAGTAAAGGGAGAACTACTGCGATTGTGCCCTGGTCTAAACCGGACGAGCACCTCAGTAAAGAAAGTCGAAAACTGACTGTCATGATGCGGCGTGAGCTGGTCAAACACTTGACGACTTTTTGGAATCTTTAGCGATTCTACGTGTCACACGAGAGATCTTTTTAGATCAAATATGTAAGGCACCATACGCCACATACATACCAGGGGCTATGTCATAGCCCCACCATAAAAGTCCTATGGCTAAGTGAAAGTGTTAACGCCTTATAGTCCGATTGCCTGGTTCGCCGCATTATCACCTCCTTCATAGACCAAGACGTTGGATACAGAGTGATTAAATGCTTTTGCGAACACCCCCGTACTTCCTTCGGGGGGGCTGAAGCCGACGACTGGAAAACTTTTAGATTATACTAAAACGGCCGCATAGGAGGAATTCAAGCTTTCAAGCAAAACATAAATAGATTAACTCTAAAATTGTCTTTTACAATTTTCATACACCTCACTCGAACATTATGTCTTTTGAGCACTGACCCTTTATAAAGCGGGCGGCCTCTAGGACATCTTCAAAATAATGCTCCGGTTTCGGACGGTCCATGCCTTTGGGTGGACCCTTCGTCGCAACATCGATGGCCTTCATCTTCCCCTAGAACGTCTTGACTCGGGAAAAAGCCATCCGTGCACCCTCAATGCACGTTGACCGCTTCACAGCGTTAATACGCGGCACCGCGTCGTCAAGCCTTTGCACCAAACCGAAATAGCTATTCGGAACAGGCTCGGTTGGCCACAACCGGATTACGACATCCTTCATGGCAGCGCCGGATATCCTATGAAGTTCGGCCCATTGGGACATCTGTTCATTGAGCAACAGAGGGCGCTTTGATGCGCCAAATTGCGACCAAAAAAGCTTCTCCGTTGCATATCCATCTCGCGCTTGGTAATACTGCGCCGCATCGGCAGAACTCTTCGGCAAGTCCAAGAACTCGTCCAGAGAACTCCATACTTGGTTAAGCTGGGCATAGTTCGGGTCACCGAACTTAGTTTGTAGCAGAAAGGGCTTTCCAGCCGCAATCTCCCTCGCCTGTTGAACCTCTTCACAAGCTGCTCTGCATTCCGATCGCGCTTCTTGATGTCTACTACACAACCTTCTTCTTGTAGACATTGTTGGGCCTCCAAGTGCAGAGGTTTGTAGGACAGTAGCAAATTTCCCTCAAGTGGATGACCTAAGCTTTATCAATCTATAGGAGGCGTAGGATGAAGATGGTCTCTCTCAAGCAACCCTACAACCAAATAACAAAGAGTCTCTTGTGTCCCCAACACACCCAATACAATGGTAAATTGTATAGGTGCCCTAGTTCGGCGAAGAGATGGTGATACAAGTGGTATATGGATGGTAGATAATGGTTTTTGTAATCTGAAAATATAAAAGCAGCAAGGTAACTAATGATAAAAGTGAGCGTAAACGGTATTGCAATGCGTTGAAACAAGGCCTAGGGTTCATACTTTTGCTAGTGCAAGTTCCCTCAACAAGACTAACATAATTGGTTCACATAACTATCCCTCAACATGCAACAAAGAGTCACTCCAAAGTCACTAATAGCGGAGAACAAACGAAGAGATTATGGTAGGGTACGAAACCACCTCAAAGTTATTCTTTCCAATCAATCTGTTGGGCTATTCCTATAAGTGTCACAAACAACCCTAGAGTTCGTACTAGAATAACACCTTAAGACACAAATCAACAATACAAAAAAAGACACATCCGTGACATTTTGGGCCGAACAAATTTTTTTCTGTCATACATATGACACATCTATGACGATAATTGTGACAAAACTCGGTATCATCATAGATGTGGTGGGCTCCTACTTCTATAACAAAAAATCATGACAGAAAATGGGCTTTTCATCCTGGGCGGGCCGGGGACACAGCTGCATGACATTCTTTGGGCCGTCCATGACGGAAAAAACCATGGTAGAAGCGAGGGGGAGGAAAATTTTGGGGAGTTCCCGGTTACCGTGGGAGGTCGGGGGCCGAGCGATGCGCGCTTCTCTCGTACACGTATGCGCGCGTGTGTGAGGCGTTGGCTCTAACTGAACCCGAGTGAGGCGTTGGGCTCTAACTGAACCCGAGCGATTGCACTGTAGGCTACGCGTTACTGAACCCGAGCGATCGATCGATGGCTGTTAACTGAACCCGATCGAGCGACTCCTTCGCTACTGCTGCTAACTGAAGCTGATCGATGCTACCTCTGGATGAACAGTGAGCGTTGCAGCGGGGGGGTGTTGGATGAACAGTTCCCGGTGGGGGTGGATGAACAGGACCCCGTGGTGTTGCCTCTAGATGAACAGGATCCCGATCGATCGAGCCGGTTGGGGCTGGATGAACAGGACCCTGTGGAGGGCTAGATGAACAGGACCACCCCATGGAGGGCAGGATGAACAGTAGACGGTTGAGGACAGGATGAACAGTAGCCCGTGGAGGGGTGGTTGAACAGGAGCCCGTGGAGATGGCTGGTTGAATAGTAGCCGGCGGAGATGAACAGTATCCTGTGGAGTCCCGTTTTGCGGTACGCCACAACCCTCCCGATGAACAGGACCCCTGTTTCGACCATAGCGCTCCAACACAAGTCTGTTTCGTCCGTTTTGCGGTACGCCACACCCCTCCCGATCAACAGGACCCCCGTTTCGATCGTAGGAGGTCAGTTTCCTCTGTTTTGCGGTACACCAGACCCCTCCCGATGAACATGATCCCGTTTCAAACGTGGCCGGTCGAACACAAGGCCGTTTCCTCCGTTTTGCGATACGCCAGGCCTTGTTTCCATCGCCTGTTCCGTCCAAGCCCTCCCGATGAACACGACGCATTCTGTTGCCTCCCCATGAATATGACGCATTCCGTTGCCTCCCCATGAACACGACACATTCCGTTGCCTCCCCATGAACACGATGACGACACTGTTTCTCCGTTCCAACCCAGCCATGTACACGAGCCCTGGCCGTATGTATGCGCGAGTAGGCGTTCGAGACCCCGCCCGTATGTACACATACGTGGCCGTATTTTCTTTCTTGCACCCTGGCCGCTGTACGTACGTGTACATGCTACATGCGTGCCTCTACTACGACACGTGCGTGCCTCTACATCGACCAGTATATATGTACGTACACGTTCGCGACCAGAATGACAACGCTACGTACGCTTCGACCAGGTGGGTCCTGACTGTCAGGCACTTCCTTGCGTGCGAAGATGTAGCTGGTGGGTCCCAGCAGTCAGGGGGCGAAATACGATGTCCCGTCCGGTGGGTCCACGCTGTCAGGTGGAGGAATAATTATTTTGCACGTAATAAGGAGGCACTTCCTTGCTGCGGCCGTGGACCCAGCTATCAGCCTCTCCACGTACATTCCACGTCCGATGGAAGCCGTTCCTTGACCATGTTGACCACGCCGCACCGAGAGCACTAGGGCGGTGGATGACGGCGAGGCCTAGGAAGGGGAAGACACGGAGCCGGGGAAGACGCGACAGTGGATGCCCACACGTAGAGGAGTACGAGGGTTCACTGGTTCGCTGCGGTGTGAGGATGTCGTCGCCGTAGAATAACAGGGGGTGTGGGTGAGTAGAGGGATGGCCTGGCCAGCGGTGGGAGTAGTAGGGGGCGGTGAGGCCTCCGCCGCATCACAACCGGCCACGGGAAGCAGGAGCATGAGGCATGACCGGCGCTGGTTTAGGCGGCTGGAGCAAGAATACCAGAGGTTGAAGAAGCACTACGGCCGTAGGATGGACATCGTACGGTCACTGGAGCTAGAATCGTGCATATTGACTAAGTTGACAAAGCCCTCCGTCCCCATCAACTTAGTAGGCCCACAAGTCAGCCTCCCACCAAGGTGGGTCCCAGCTAGCAAGGGGTATTCATTTTTTGAGCGTAATAAGGAGGCACTTCCTTGCGTGCAAAGATATAGCTGGTGGGTCCGAGCTGTCAGCGGCGGTAACGTTTTTTTCGTGAAATACAGAGGCCCTTTCGATGGATCCCTGATGTCAGGTGGAGGAATCATTATTTTGCGCATAATAAGGAGGCATTTCCTTGCGTGCGGCCATGGAGCCAGCTGTTGGCCTCTCCACGTACAGTCCACTTCAGATGCATGTCTGTCGTTGACCACATTGACCAGGCCGCGCCGAGAGCACCAGGGCGGTGGACGACGGCGAGGCCTAGGAAGGGAACGACACGGAGGCAGGGAAGACTCGGCAGTTGTTTCCCACGTGGAGGGGAGTACGACTGTACGAGGGTTTACTGGTTCGTCTGTCGTCGCCGGAGAATAACAGCAGGTGTGAGTGAGTAGAGGGATGGCTAGGCCAGCGATGGGAGTACGGTGGGGCGGTGAGGCCTGCGCGGCAGCACAGCTGGCCACGGGGAGGAGGGAGCAGGCAGTCCCGCCGGCGCTTGTTTGAGCAGCTGGAGCAGGAAGAGCAGAGATTGAAGAAGCACGACAGCCATTCGATGGACATCCAAGAGTCACTGCTTGTGCGTCAACCTTTTTTTAGGAAAGCCTCAAATCTGTGGAAAACAGCATACATCCCATCTGCCATTATTTCTAATAATTTACAGCGCATTTGCTAATTCTTAAGGTTTTTTTGGAGCCCATATTATATTTGTTAGCATTACAGCCCATATTGTGGCCACGGTTAAAAAATTAACGAAATTTTGCATATTTCCGTGCGGTCCGAACTGTTTTTAATCTCGAAATTTCAACTCACATTCAAACTGATTTTAAAAATAAATGTATATCAATATAAAATCCAACAAATTCTCCACGCATAAAAATTAATGTAATTTAAAATCTCAAAATGAAAAAAAATATATTTTAAACTAATTGCCGGTTTGATGTGTTTTAAAAATGTATAGCCCATTTCTCATTACTGATGGGCCATTTTCTCGGCCAGCCGAAAGAAGCTCTCCTTGTCTTGAAAGATTTGCAACCCTACAGGCTTGACAAAGCGACTTACTTGGCAAATCACAAAAAAACTGGGCCGTGGCCGTGGACCCAGCTATCAGCCTCTCCACGTATAGTCCACGTCCGATGGAAGCTGTTCCTTGACCATGTTGACCACGCCGCACCGAGAGCACTAGGGCGGTGGATGACGGCGAGGCCTAGGAAGGGGAAGACGTGGAGCCGGGGAAGACGTGACAGTGGATGCCCACACGTAGAGGAGTACGAGGGTTCACTGGTTCACTGCGGTGTGAGGCTGCCGTCGCCGCAGAATAACAGGAGGTGTGGGTGAGTAGAGGGATGGCCTGGCCAGCGGTGGGAGTAGTAGGGGGCGGTGAGGCCTCCGCCGCATCGCAGCCGGCCACGGGAGGCAGGAGCATGAGGCATGACCGGCGCTGGTTTAGGCGGCTGGAGCAAGAAGACCAGAGGTTGAAGAAGCACTACGGCCGTAGGATGAACATCGTACGGTCACTAGAGCTAGAATCATGCATATTGACTAAGTTGACAAAGCCCTCCATCCTCGTCAACTTAGTAGGCCCACAAGTCAGCCTCCCACCATGGTGGGTCCCAGCTAGCAGGGGGAGTATTCATTTTTCTGTGCGTAATAAGGAGGCACTTCCGGTGGGTCCGAGCTGACAGCAGGGGGAATGTTTTTTTCGTGAAATACGGTGGTCCGTCTGGTGGGTCCCAACAGTCAGGGGCAAACATTTTTTCGTGAAATATGGTGGCCCGTTCGGTGGGTCCTAGCAGTCAGGGGGAAACGTTTTTTCCACGAAATACTGGTGGCCCGTCCGGTGGGTCCCTGCTGTCAGGTGGAGGAATAATTATTTTGCGTGTAATAAGGAGGCACTTCCTTGCGGCTGCCGTGGACCCAGCTGTCAGCCTCTCCATGTACAGTACTCTTCCGATGGAAGTCAGTCGTTGACCACATTGACCACGCCGCGCCGAGAGCACCACGGCGGTGGACAACGGCGAGACCTAGGAAGGGGATGATGCGGAACCGAGGAAGACACGGCAGTGGATGCCCACGCGGAGACGAGTACGAGGGTTCACTGGTTCGGCTGTGGTGTGAGGCTGCCATCGCCGCAGAATAACAGGGGGAGTGGGTGAGTGGAGGGATGGCCTGGCCAGCGGTGGGAGTAGTATGGGGACGGTGAGGCCTCCGCGGCAGCACAGCCGACCACGGGAGGCAGGAGCATGCGGCACGACCGGCGCTTCTTTGGGCGGCTGGGGCAAGAAGACCAGAGGTTGAAGAAGCACTACGGCCGTTGGATGGACATCATTGACTACGCCGCGCCGAGAGCACCAGGGCGGTGGACGACGGCGAGGCCTACGAAGGGAACAACACGGAGCCGGGGAAGACACGACAGTGGCTGCCCATGCGGTGGAGAGTACGAGGGTTGACTGGTTCGGCTGCCGTCGTTGGAAAATAACAGGAGGTGTGGGTGAGTAGAGGGATAGACAGGCCAGGGATGCGAATATGATGGGGCCGTGAGGCCTTCCTGGCAGCACTGCCAGCCACGGGAGGCGGGATCAGGCAGTTCCGACGGCGCTGGTTTGGGCGGCTGGGGCAGGAAGATCAGAGACTAAAGAAGCACGATTGCCGTTAGATTGACATCTAACGGTCTGACGCTGGTAGAGTCGATTGTTGACTATGTTTCTTTTTTGAGAAACCTTGTGTACGCATGAACTTAGTAGGCCCACAAGTCAGCCTCCAAATCTGTGGCAGACAACATAAAGCCCATTTGCTATTTTTTATAATTTGTAGCCCATTTGCTAATTCTTAAGTAATTTATTACAGCCCATTTTCTGCCCAGGACCACGGTCAAAAAGTCCAACCTTATTTTGCATATTTCGGTGGAGTCTGAACTGTTGTAATCCCGAAATGATAAACATTTTTGTAAGAACTTATTGATTTGCCAAAAAATCGTTTTGTTTTTGTAAGAAAATAAGACGTGGGACAATTTAATTGGTTTAAGGGAAAACCAGTGGTAAAAAAATCAGCGCTGTGTGGGAAAAAACAACAAAAATAAGGATGTAAATATGAAAAGGGAATTTTATGTGTTTTCAATATAATGATACGTGTATATGAACTAGTAAAACTATATGTAGAGATTAGAAAACGGATGTAGGACATGCGTTTCAAGAGGAAAATAGAACTGGGCTGTGTCTTTGATTCAGTAAAAAAACTGCCTGCAGATTTTGTAAGACAAAATATAACTAACGCTCGCGAGCAAGAGGCCAGTAGATACCTGCTGGATCTTTATGCCCCGTTGTCGTCATGGGGTGGGCCTGTTAAAAACAAAACAACCCTGGGCAATCTACAGCCCAGTTGAAACTAGCTCGACCTGAAAAAACAATATACGTGCTCAATAAACAAGAGAATTCTGCAAGTACAGACTGATAACTGGGATGCAACACGGATATTGTTTTTTTATCGTGATAATAAGTTCATGCACTTGTTTTGAAAAAATTGGAGAACTGGGAATTCGAACTGCGGGTGCTTATGCTACCCATCAAATAAAAATCAGGTGCCTGAAAATTCGTTTCGAAACAAATGATTCAGCTTTATATCCATGTCGACCCTCGGCATGATGGTTGGAAGCAAATGCAAGTTTATACCAAAAGATCGTTAACAACAATACCAACTTGCGGACGACAAGGTAGTACAACTACCAATACCAAACTAACTTATAATCTTTTTACTCCTGGCCCTAGTGTTCGTCTGGTAGAAAATCCTGTAGAGGACCAGCTCCCGCTCCTTCTCTTTCTCCAGGTCCCCGAGGTGGTACTGGTGCATCACCCAGTTGGTCCTCTGCTGGTCGAAGTTCTTGTTGGTGTGCAGCACCATAACCTTTTTTGCTGCTCGTTTGCCGGCTGTTGACCATCACCGGCAAGGTATTGCCGGTCTTGTGCCACATCGCGTGCATGTCGCACTCCGACTGTATCTTGCGACGTGTCCACGCGCCCGTTTTGAACACCCTGGAATTGTGCTGGAAGAAATGCTTCCTTAGGCCACTCAGTGTGATACCTGCAGTATTGTGGAATATAGGTTTTAGTGTACCTAGTTGGCATTTTCATAACATCTTTGGCATGTTGCAGTCAGTGGTTTCACTTTTTATTAACTGTCAAATTGTAATTGCTTCACCAGGTCTGCGGCTAAAAAGAAAAATAGAGCTATAAACAAAGGAATATGTTTGTGCAAGTAGACGGCCGATCGGTGTCTTACCTGGAAGTTTCTCAGGTTGGGTGTAACATATGTCGTGCTCACTGTCGATGGTTGGTATGAACAAATCGATGAGAGACTGAAATCTCGTGCTGTCAGCACTCACTTTGGCCTCAAGGTGCTCGATCAGCTCCTGATCCGTGGGATCGAACTTGACGCCAGCCGGCAGCACGGGCCAATCCTTCTTCGACTTGCATCGGTAATTCCAGTTATATGGTACTCAATGTATGATCAATCGACTGTTTTAAGTGAATGATGAAAGATTTCGACAGATAAGTGGTACTCCAAATCTAAAGTCCAAAATACCCGAACACGCCGCCGGGATTCTTGTGTCACCTCACGCGCAGCATGTGGTCACGTCAATTCAATGTGTGGACATGATGAATAATTTGACCGACGTATACTAGTACTGCTACTGTACTACTTACTAGTCGTATTTAGTGTCACAATTTATACATAGGTTTAACTAACAAGTACGCACTTGAAGCCTAACTGATAT
>NC_041390.1:128147322-128151113 GCF_002162155.2 Triticum dicoccoides | reverse complement strand
GCTTCTGCACAGCATCTCCATCATCATTATCAGTACATCCTACGCAGGTGAGTTAGGATGCACTTGATCCCAGGAAGGCATCTATCCTTCAAACCAGAGGAGTGCTTCAAACTAACAATAGTACATAATATCCAACAAAAGAGGGTCATGCTACAGCAGCAAAATACATGGCTCAGTCTAGATATCAGCACGAATCAAGTTATGCATATTTGCTGTTGGCATGAACCACATTGCCGCATGTCGGGTTTGCAAAAGCCATACATCGCATGGAAGCTTGATGCCTTTCACACACTGAAGATTATCTGGCAACAAGCTGTGTCGACGAATCTCTGGATATGGTGATTCATGAAACCCATGGTATGATGTGTAAACACAGCCCCCCTCGCGAATGGAAGTTGCATAGCTCAGTAATCATCGCCGGTGATATGATCGATGATTGGTTGGATGATCGGATAATTGAGCCCGAGGAACAAGGAGTGGTTGCCGAGGCAGTAAACCCGCCTCCAGTTGAATACGCTTGGCCCAACGGAGCTGGGATCTTTCTCAAACATGAAGCATCCATAGCCATCAATGTCACGAATGCCCCACGCATTGTACTGCATGTGGTTTGATGTAATGGTTTGGTTAATTTGGTACATGCGAATGAGCATCAAATGGCTGTCGTCAGCTGAACGAGCGATAAACCACCACCCATCGGCTGGTATGATTCCAGGTCCTGGAATCATGAAGGCCAGCGCATTCGCGTCTGCTGCAACAATTTAAATTGGAGACCAGAAGGACAAAAATAAACAATCATGTTCAGAGTATGTGTGGAATTAAGATTATTATAACAGTGATACATATCATAGACAAAGAATTGCAATGCCGTGGTCATAATCATACCCCAAGTTAAAAAAATAAGCCAATGGCTTTCATATTCTAGCAATATGTCGTGGTTCAAACATCATGTAACAATGAGAGGCAAACAGCTATGACAACGCCTACTCATATTCTACCATAGCACTTACTACTACTGTTCTCATATCAACTCTAAGCAATAACATGCGTTGTTATAAAAATCTTGTAAACGAGAGTAACATATAGCAATCATGATGTTATGCTCATAATATGTATTCTAACAATCATTAGATGCCAATTGTTCTCATATCAACTCTAACAATAACATGTGTGGTCATAAAAATCTAGGAAATGAGAGGAACATATAGCAATGATGTGGTTATAGACATGCTATGCATTCTAAATTTGTAACAAATGAACAGGCAGTCGTATTCATAAGGTAAAGATGAGATGAGATAGAACAATTACATGACGATAGATTCCACCAATATAGGTAGCCAATCTGTGCATCGACCACGTAAACGATGCCATCGTGCACTATAGCATCAGACAGAAGGATTGATAATGAGCCATAACCATGTATGGCGACCGGATTCCAGATAGACTAATCCCTTGTTGAACAAGGCAATGAGCTTGTAATCCATGTAGTCTTCTGATGGTGTGGGCACTTCGCAGATTACAACTTTCTGCAAACAGAGGTCGAGCCAAAAGCTTGACGCGTCTCGTGCGTAGTAGGCAGGAGTGTCCGACGGGCCGCGAGGCTCGGTGGCGGCGGTATCCAACGATGGAAGGGTGATCTCTTGCTGGGTGTAGATATCCATGAGACGCCACGGACTACCGGTGTGGTGGATGAGGACGATCCAGTTGGCCTTCATGCCCGCCCAGTTGTAGCCGCGCATGAAGGACAGGTGGACGGGTAGTGGTAGCATGTCGAGGGGCAGCACGGCAACCTCCATAGGATCGTCAAGTCAGTGTCTGGGCCACCTGCGAGGATCGGGCATCAGCAAGCAGGGTGTCTTGAAAAGAGCCGGCCGGTTGCAGATGAGTAGACGGTACAAAGACACCGAGCATGCGGCCGGACGGACGGTGCTGAGTAGGTCCATACGACTACAGATCTGCTCCAAGAGAACATCGGGGAGGCAATTCCAATCGCGGCTCTGCGTGTCAGTCGGTTCTGCCATTGGGGTTTTCGGTGCCTGCGAGCCAGTGGGGAAGTGGATTCGGGCGGGCGAGAGAAGAAGCTTCTCCTCGTGTGGCCGAGCAGTGAGCGGGAAGATATGGTACACGCGAGCTACCAAGGAAGATGGCGTGGGCGGGCGAGCAGTGAGCGGGGGTAAATGGTGTGCGGCCGATGATGGGGAAGAGAGGAGGAAGAAGAATAGAGGAGGAAGAAGAAGAGACTAGTTGAATAGTTCTCTCTGACCGAGATGGGGAATAAATGGATCACGAGGACTTCCTTTCTACAGTATCCCTATGCCTCTACGCTCACTTCACTCATTTTAGTTGAAACCTGTAGAAAGACAAATACTCCGTATTTGGGAACAGAGGGAGGCTTTTACTCTGTACTATTTGGGAACAGAGGGAGTATCACCATATGGAGGGAACAAAGGAAGCTTGAAATATGAACATGTCATTGGGAGGGAGTAAGCCCCATGCATGCATGCACACATGCAACATGCAACACTCACACGTACACATGGACGCACGCAACACTCACACACCCATGCGGCACACAGCACATGACGCAACACACACGCTCACGCTCAAGTGCTCAACCTACTCCCTACGTCCATGAAAGACTGTACATTTATAGATTTCCACATTGACCAGGGCATAATTAACACCCAAAAGTAGCAGACTTATGTGTGCATGCGACCATTGAGATAAGAAGATTAAATGAAGGTTGTTGCATGCTGTAATTAAGGATAGACATGTAGCCTATACCTACAACACAAGTTGGTGCATTAGTCAATCAATATCGATTTAGATTAAAGGCTAAATGCATTGGAAGTGTAGATGTACATCATGTAGTACACTCTTTGTTGGAAGACCCAGGGAGGACACGTGCATGCACTCACATACACAGCCAGGGTGGTTCGCGCGCAAGGGTTGGGCTCGTGTCACGCCTGCATAAAGTTTTGTTTAACTGATTTATTTGCTCTGCCAAATGACAGGTGGGACCCAGAAACCAGGTGACAATTTAACCAGTCAACAAATTGCCACGTCGACTATGTGGCCGGTCAGTAGGGTGCAATACAGTGCTCTACCACTACTAGGGAAAAGCCTATACACAGAATTTTACCAGTAGCGTTGTACAAAATCAAGCGCTGCTGCTACTTAGTAGCAGCGCGCATAAATAAACCGCGCTACTGCTATGACTTTAGCAGTAGCGCGTAGTAGCGAAAAGCGCTGCTGCTACGTTTGAACTGGGCGCACATGGCTATCCTAACCTAGCAGTAGCGCGTATAATGGTCTAGCGCTACTGCTAATCTCCTTAGCTGCAGCGCACTCACATGTAAAGCGCTGCTGCTAATGGAAATAAAATAAAGTGAAAAACAAGTAGAAAAGTAAATGAAAATGAAAGAAATAGAAAAAGGAGAAAGGGAAAAAATAAAATGTAAAGAAAAATAAAAGAAAAAAGGGAAAAAGGAGAAAGGAATAGCAGTAGCGGGTTTCAGTAAACGTGCTATAGCTAACTTAGCTATAGCGCGTTTCCGGAAACGCGCTACCGTTACGTTTCACTTAAACAGCGGTTTCCCCCCACCCCGCCCCCCGGCCACCAATTCTTCCCCAAATCGTCCCTCGCCCTCGCCGCCGTCTCCTCACCGCCGCCGCCCGGGGCCGCCCTCAGCCTCACCGCCGCCGCCCGGGGCCACCCTCAGCCTCACCGCCGCCGCCCGAGGCCTCCCTCAGCCTCTCCGCCGCCGCCCGAGGCTGCCCTCAGCCTCACAGCC
>NC_041390.1:128114831-128147112 GCF_002162155.2 Triticum dicoccoides | reverse complement strand
TAAGTCCCCCACCCCTCCCCCTCACTCATCTCTCTCTGTATTTTAGAGAAAAAATTAGATGTTAATTAGATGTTTTTCAGTTAGGGCACTAGAGTTTTGCTAGGTTAATTAGGTTAGTAGTGCTGCTAGTAGTATTGGTACAGTAGGTTAATTAGGTGATGTTAAATGAATAACCTAAATGAATGAAATTAGTAGTTAACTGAATTTTTTTCCTTTCATCATTATAGAGCACTAAAGTTAACTTAATTTTGTTCTATTAGTAGTTAAATAAATTTTCTTCTACACTGTTTGCACATGTGGTTGCTCGTGTATATTTGGACACTATTTGCAGGGAATGATGCTTAGTGGCCTATGTTTTGCCAGAATGTTGATTCATTTCTTTTCCGGCAAACTTCAGGTTCTCGATTTGTCCATTTTTTAGCAAAGCTCATGCCGAAATTTTCCGTGAATTTCGGCATGACTTGTGCTACAAACTAGGACATATCGAGTGCCCGTGATTTGCTGCACCAGGAAGGAGTCAACATTCCTGCAAAACAATAGGCCTTTTTATGTCATTGTTCATTTTATTAGGTCTAGAATTAATTGACTAGATTTAATCATAGGAAACATGGCTAGCAACGATGAAGGACAGGGTTCTGGTGATTGCGACGACGCCTACCGGGCAGGAGACGAATTTTTTAGCCTTACCGATGATCAACCGATGTTATTGCTGGGCCCACTGGTGGCATCGGGGACTGAGACCGACACGCAGACCGGTGCTGAGACTGAGACCGGCGCTCAGACTCAGACCGGCATCGAGACGGGCGCTGAGACTAAGACCGGCGCTGCCTCGGGGAGCGGAGCCGGTGTGGAACCGAAAGCAAAGCGGCAACGGGTTCCTAACAAACTCAGGACTACTAGAGTGGTGGTCACGGAGGTGGACGACAGCAATTTTGAGCCAACGGCGCCTGAGGAAGCGCGTCGATGCTACGACAATCAAATAGGCTGCATCGTACGGACAACCGCCACCATCAACGATGAGAAACTATAGAAGATAGAAAATATGAGGAGCTCCCTCCTAAAGAAGTTTCACCAGATATTCTTGTTCCCGGGCCGGAATGAGAAGGATTATAAAGATCCAGATGAGGACCCGACAATGAAGAAGATAAACAAACACGCCATGACCAAGTTTAGCGATGCGTTGGCCGCCTGGAAAAATCGAGTGAAAGCAAGGATCATCGACAAGAAGGAACCCTACTCCGAGATTGTAAAGGATAATCCGACAATCACGGAAGAGCAGTTTCAAATATTCAAGGAGGCTTGCGAGGCCGAATATGCCAAAAAAAAGTCTAAGTACATGACGGGGCTTCAAGAGAGGAACATTGGGAGCCACCACCTCGGAAGTCGTGGTTACGGCGGAAAGAGGTCCAAATGGGCCAAGGAGGACGCGGAAGCCGCGAGTCTGGGCATCCCAGACCCCTTGGCGGAGTTCACCGTCCCGCAGGAGCATGACGTCCTTAGGGCCCGGCACCGTTGGGACCCAGTGAAAAAGGTTTACGAGACAACACCAGTCATTACGGAGTTCATGAGACTGCTGGTAATTTTAGTTTCTGATCAATTCGACTGCACACATTAGTCATATTTGTAAATGATCGTTGTGCCTTTTGCAGAGAGAGCAGCACAGGATTGCGGCCGAAAGCGACTCGCCGGCTGAGGCATTGGCGAGGCCCAAGTGGGACACTCCATTCAACCGGGCATTGAACATATTGAAACAACAACCGGTGGATACTCGACCGTCGTATGGATGCGTGCACGGTGTCGGAGACGGCGCCACGTGGAAGAAGTACTACCGTGAGACCACAAAGGAGAGAAAGGAAAGACGGAGGTTAAATGAAGAAAACATCGACAAGAGGGTTGAGATTGCGGTTGAGAAGAAATCAACTGAGACAGTCGCAACAGCGGTAGCTGCCGGAAAACAGGTGGCTTTAGATATTTCTACTACCTTGGTTCCGGCCTTTTTCAATTGGACCAGGCAAGATCCAAAAAAAGATGCAGCAGACTTTCCCCTTGCTGACTTCTTGGCGGGGAGCAGCTCGACTAGCGTTGCACCAGCACCTGCAGCTGCACCTGCTCCCACACCGGACGTGCTAGGCGGTGCTTCATCTTTGGCTGAGCTCGACGCCCTCACGGTATCTGTCACACCGGCCCCCTTCAATATAAATGTATAATCTCCCATTTTCGTTGCCTTTCGGATGTCTCATGTCGCAGACTTTTCTTTGCAGGCCGACGAAACCCCGTGCACCATATTGTACACCATCGGCGACCAGAAGGTGGACGTGGGGAAGGCGACGATAATGGAGCCAAAGGAACCATTGTTCCACAGCCGGCCGATCCCCCCGAACGTCTTCAAGGTTTCCATGGCCAGTGTCAAACCGGGCCACGAGAATTTGCCTCCTCCAGTACTACTCGGGGATGACGACGAGACACCGTAGCGGCTTGGTGATTGTTGCAATGCTGGGTGGGTCCTGTTGTGGCCAAAGAGTCTGCTTCGTCTGTAGGCGGCCGGGAGCACACCCACGAGCACGCAGCCTCAGCAAGGTATGAACATCAACACCCCACCTACCCAATTATCGTCGGGTGTCGGGTTGGGTGATAGGGGACGGGGTAAGGAGGAGGCTCCATTAGTCGCTGATGACGTCGCCATGGATGAGGATGAGGACGACGATGGCGCTGCTGAACAGTATGTGTATACTGGCACCTCCTCAGGGTTTGAGCGTCATGAGTCGGTGCCTGAATTGCCGTCTCAACATATTATGGACGACCTTCCGGTAGTAAAGAAGTTTAGGAAGAGAGCGAGGAAACGCAAAAAAGTTGTTTCTATGATCTAGCCGCCTCAGCAGCCTCGGCTTCAGGACCATACAGATATCCCCGGTGTGGATAAATGGAATATCCCCGGTCAACCAATCCTACCTGCAACAGCGCTACGGGCCAGATTCGGCGATCTAAAGAGACTTCATGACGATGTGCTGCGGGTAGAGAAAGACCTCATCGCCTCAAAAGATCCAGGATACCCACTCTACGTGGTTAACGTTCCACGGCAAATGTCGTACATCGACAGCTTCCCCGCGGATAAGTTCTTCCTCCAATTCGATTACATATTCAACATGTTTCACGTGAAGAAGCTGGATTTTACGTTTGTCCGCCTTTATGCCTTGCACATGAACTACATCATCGGGGTTGAGCAGATATCTCATATTTGTGTCGCTGACCCGTACTACATGCACGAGGGCTTCTTGGGAGTCTGTGCAAATCACCGTGAATACGCGAGGGATTACATCGTCAGTTTCATGCTCACCAATAAGGACAAGGGGGCGATTCTCGTGCCTTATCATCCCGTGTAAGTCATCCGCGCTGCTATCCTTCCTTCGATTTGAATCATTCATTTGCACGGTGGAGGCTAATTAATTTGAGGACTTATTTTGCGCAGCGGCGGGCGCGCCGTCCTCATCATCCTCTACCCCCGATTCTCCCACGCTCTTTACTTGGACACATCGAAGAACATTCACAAAAAGGATTACACCCACATCAAGGATGTTCTCGACAGTGCTATGTATCACTACCAATCACTGGGTGGAGAGGTCAGGGACAAGAAGATGAGGGGCGGCAGGGTCGCCTTCGGCCATAAGATCAACTTCTGCTGCATCCAGCAACCGGACGATTCTCTTAATGATGGATTCTATGTCCTACACCACATGCTGGAGTACAGACGGATCACCAGAACCTTCGCATGGCACCTTCTTCCGGCGATGCCCATATTCTGCAATGGGAAAAGGACATAGGAGATATCGAGGATCATCGACTTCGAGCTAAGTTCTATAACATCCAGCGCGAACTTGCCCAAATCATCATGAAGGAGGTCGTCAGAAAAACAGGGATGCTCTATGGAGAAGGACAAATGTCGCGGGAAGACGTCCGAACATGGATAGCCTCTCAGCGTCTCGACCTGAAGCCTTTCACTAGGCTCGGGGACTATCTCCCGGACTTGGATGGATGGAACGACATGTTGGAGTGATTGTCGATATATGACAATGTGTCCATTTAGTCCATACTTTCTGTATGACAAAACTTTGAGTTATGCACGGTGAAACTTTATTTGTGATGTAATTAAACCGTCCTCCTCCTCGACTAGCGAAAATCACTCTAGTTAGGGCATTTTGGGGTACGATGAACTTTGTTATTTATGCTTATGATATGTTGTTTTTATTTTTGCCAAGTCTGTCTCTTTCTGTTGCTCAACTATATATGTTGCATATCATCGACTCATGTGATGATGCAGGTGCATAGATCATAGATGGCGAAGAAGTGCTATGCCAGGAGTATATATACGACAAGTGGCCGGAGTGTCAGGCCCTTCTGGTTTCCGAGCGACAGGCAGTAGTTAGTTTAGAGGTTCACGCTAATGCGAAAGAGGGATACGAACTCATGTTCTCAAAGTGATAGCTCTTCTCGCGTATATCATTGTTTAGATGGATGACGATGTATTTTCATATCATTCGAGACTTGTATCGCTATTTTTGAGATGATGAAGAGAGACCACTTTGTGTTGGATGATGATTATGATGATGACATGATTTGATGAGACTAATTGTATGTATATGCTATGATTACATTTGTATGTGTATGATATGCTAAAGATTATTGTATAAAGCCTATTCAAATACAAAACAAATATGCAGGAAAAAAACTAATAAATAAACTAGTAGTAGCGAGGGGGGAAATTTAGCAGTAGCGCCGCATTGTCAGTAGCGCATCCCAGCAAACAGTGCTGCAGATAATATCAGTAGCGCCCTTTCCCAAAGAGCGCTACAACTATTCATGTATAGCAGTACCGTGGGACAACCGGCGCTACTGCTATACGTTAGTTGTAGCGCCTTATTAGTAGCGCCGGTGCCCGCGCTACTGAGAGGCCCAAAACCCTCGCTGCTGGTAGGCTTTTCCCTAGTAGTGTACGATGAGCTAGTGATCCCAAAATCACCGCAAAACTATATATAGTGACCGTAAAGAGCGTACTGTTACATACGTTGACCGCCAGTGTATTTTTCTCATTTCAAATTAAGCCATATTAATCGGAAAGGACGCAGTATGGACTACTACTACTTGTACTAGTACTGCTTTGATGTGTCCCGTCAACTCGTCGAACGAGGAGAAGCTTGCTTACTACGCCTCTCCCTCGCCCACGCGCGCGGTGGTTCGCAGGACGAGGAGAGGGTTTTGACTATAGTGCCCTCTCCCTCTCCCTCTCCCTCGCCCTTGCGGTGGACGTGCATCAGTTCAATCGGTGTTAGATTGCTAGAAGCATATTGTACTGTAGTATCATCATTGTTGGACCTTCCGAAGAGGCGAAGAGCCAAGTGCAAGGTTCACACGAGTACGAACTGTTGAACCTCCCGAAGAGGCAAAGAGCCAAGCGCAAGGTTTTATAGGATTTATCGTCCTAGTAGGAGTGTACTAGTACAACTATAGCGAACAATGATATTGTATGATGCCGCCACGTCATGTATATCCAAAGCTATGCCACCATTTTTTCTCAAAGAGCATGTTGGAGCCCGTGCAACAACCACACAAGTTGCACGTATACATAACACATTTACTAGTAATAAATTCTAAAGGATAAATGCCAGTATGGCACACAGGTTCATCTCCAACTCATGTGATAAATTTGTGCACGACTAGTCTACATATATTCACAATGCTACCGTTCACAATTACCGTACTCCACTTACACGTTATAGATGGGCTACATGTCCTCCTCCAGGTTCCAGTCCCAGGTGTTCTTCATGGATGGCACGATCCATAGAGGTGGGTAACGGGAATCATTGTCGCAGCTTTCTAGTCCGGTTCCACATGATGGAGACTCATCCAAGCTGAAGCGGCATAAATCAGGGATAGCGTGTCCCAGCATGTCGTTCATCCGGCGGTGCGCACTGAAGACACAACCATGCTTCATGAACGGCAGGCCTTCTGTGTCGTGCACGGAAGGTGGCATCCGCTTCACAATGGGGTAGCTGTCCCCGATGAAAAGCGAGTACTCTCCAAGAGTGTTCCTCGGCACCCACGTAGCATCACAGGGGTCGAACTCGGCGCCATTCATCTGGTACACGCGGCATCGCAGATCTGGACACATGGTGACATACATAGTCAAGGTCCATGCATAATAATGTTGTGCTCAAATGTGGCGGTCAGTAATACTGTGCAGCAAATAGTACTACTCCGGTATAGAGGAAGTAAAATAACCGGCTTATTATATATAGCCACTCTTGGCTACATGGATGAGATAGTAAGACATGGAAAAACAAAAATGGTGGCAGCTAGTGGGTTCAAGTCTTCAAGGGCCTAGCTAGCTATATGCGTCCTCCAAGGTAAAAAGTACTCCTACTAGTGCTACAAAGTATACTACTAGTACAACAATGAAAGAGAAGGCGAGAGGGTTAAAAATGGAATACTTGGGTAGATGGTGACGGTCCGATCGTGGTAGATTATGTGACCATGTTGCACATCAGTGGTACCATGGGTAACGACTGCTAAGATAGTTGATCCCAATATGCCAAAGTCAGCTACAAGGTTCCAGGTTAGACCGAATCGCGGATGCAAATGCACATCTAGGATCGGCGCTCTTATTTTGATCAGGGGATGACTGGTCCCTGCAAAATAATGGAGTGCCGTTAGGGATGCAAATGATGGTTTGTGCATTCCATTTGTAATCTCCCGTACCGTAGGATGTCAACCAGATGAAACAAGTCCCCTGGCTTGTCACCGTGAAGATGCAGCCTAGATGGCGCACGGCGTCTTCGAACGTGTAGGGGTACAAATTTGCCACCGCCAACATGCCCCAGCCTCTGCCGTTACTGCCTCCTGCATTGATGGCAATCCTTATGTCGAACACCGCGATGAGATAGTAATCATCGTAGCCGCGTCGCTTTGTCGGCGGGTCCGCAATTGCTATCTTCTTCAATCTCATGTAGGCATCATCATACGTATTCTTGCCCGACCAGTTCGGAAGGCTGATCCCAATGGTGGAGAAGGGGTCTACCGGAACGGCCGCACAGCTGTGGATGTTGTTCAAAATGATGGTGGTATCCGGCCGGAGGTATGCAAGCCAATCTTCGTTGGCACCGACCCAGACCTATATATAAGACGGTGGGCAGCGGAGAAATTACGGGATGGAAATGGAATAACTAAGTACTACATGATCAAACTCCATTTCTGACCTGCTCATCGGACAAAATCCGACTACCTCTCAACGTCGGCAACTCTAGCAGAGTCAACATGCAACCATGGCCAGGGAGCGGTGGACTGTTCGAAGGATTGTCCCATAGAAGAACCTTCTCCTCGAGGATGCATGGAAGACCAACAAGCATGGCCTGTTTGAGCAGTGTCTTGAAAAAGTTGGTGTAGGAAGCACCGAGTCTTGCGGCGGTGAGGATGTCGAAGCGGCGTGCGATTTCTCCCACAAGATCGTCGTCCAAGGTCTCCCAGCCCCGACGAGGAGGAGAACCGCCTGGCAAATCCATGGGAGCAGCGACGAACTGCCTTCTCTTCAGGGGGAGGGGAACTAGCGAGGAGGAGATAAGAGCATAGTAACCGTAGGGCCTCGTCCCTTCCAACTGTAGATCGTTCCTCAGCGAAGGGGTGAGGCTATTATTTACTTAGTACTCCCTCCGGTTCTTTTTACTCTGCGCATAAGAGTAGACCCGGATACCAAGGCAGGGGCTCGCTGCATGCTTTCTGGACGGAAATACCCCTGGCGCATGGATGGGAGGAGTTAGCAGCTATAAATGCCCCATGCAGCCCATTGGCTCTCCGCCCGCGTTCTCCTCTCTCTGCATGCTGCATGGATGTCTCCCTCTCTCTCACATGACTGCATGCGATGGCGCTAGCCTATGAGAAGCTCGCGTGGAGATAGCAATCTTCTCTCCAGAAGAGATTTTTTGAAAGAAAGGGATTATGGAACATTATGCGTTTGCATTATACTGTAAATAATAGCACTAGTAAGAAATTTTTGGCACTAGGTAGTAGTTTTTGGCGTGGATTAAGAAATTTTGGGTATGTTTTTGCCATTTTTTGTGCACGCCAACTAGTGTCAAAAATGTCTTACATTATGTGACGGAGGAGTACGTACTCGTACTGTAGCAGTACTAGTACTACTTTTCTCAACTAGTAGTGCGATGTACTGTACTTCTAGTCTAGTATAGTATAGTTCACCAGTTTTGAACTCTTAAATCTCAGGGCCAAGGAGCTACAGTTGGAAGTGGAGGGTACTACTGTTCTCTAGAACCATCGTTGTACTATCAATGCAGGGGAAGTACACCTGCGTAGTGGCCTAGTGGGTACTCTCGGTGCTCTATTCAGCCGCTCCTCTCACGTAGCTGGCCTACTCAGCCGCTCCTCTCACGCACACACTAGCAGCCTGTTTATCAGCGACAGTTACTGCAGGGGCAGAACATTTGAGTTATTTGATACAGCTTGACTAGGCTTTTCACTTCCATTTGTGGAGGTGTAATGGATCTCGTCGAACTTTGTTAGTAGTTCCTTCTTTATGAATGAGATGAAGCAAAGCTTTTGCCTCCGTTTAAAAAAACACGGCAAGAGGAATTTCTTTTATAGTAGAGCCGATAATGGAGTGAAGTCCATGGATGCAACACCACAAGCTACAGAGTAGTAGTAGAGCACTTTACGTACAGAGCCATATTGCATAGTTCCCAATGCCTCGCCAGGATTTTCCGGCTCCTCGGGCTTAATTGGGAGGCGCTAGTTTAAATATGCTACTAGCTGGTAGCTGCAAGAGAGGTGCAGCTAGGGCGAGCACGCGAGCCACGGGATGCTGGGAAGGAAAACCCCTTCACGTGGGTAGGTTGTCCAGTGCACCCAGATTGTGGGGCCGCATGTCTGTTTGACTTCAAAACTCAAACTGCCCGTGTAAAATATTGGCTCGCAGCAAAGTGTAGTAGTACTATTTAAAAAAAGGCCGCCATGCATTCGGCCGGGATCGAACCCACAAAACGAGGTATACACTCCCGCGACCACTAGTAGTACTCGTTGGAGTACAATGCAACCTAGAATTGCCTTTTGTCGCTAGTAGTACATACATTGTTCCTTACAAGAAACCCCTAAGGGCATGGTTAATAGTATAGCCAGCTGCTGGCTATAAGCCAGTGCCATGTCATCTATAGCCCATCTTATAGCCAACATGTAGTAGTAGTTTATTTCTTATAGCCCGCTGACTCAGCTCTATTGTACTTGCTCTAATAATACAAGAAACCACTAAAATGCCAAGAAACTACTACCACTTGCATACGTGGCAGACTTAAGATAAGACTACCTTATCAACCATTCTACATGCTCTTACCAACAAAAATCCTCGAGTGACCTCCTACCTCCGGCCCGTCCACCTAGTCATCATCGGCCATGGGACGCAGCTACCGCCGCCGGCAGAAGGCGAGGTCAAAACCGCCGGCGGTGCAGAGCCCATGTTGCGGCAGCCCGGATGCCAGCTCCGTCCGGCGCTCGCGGCCGCTAGCTAGTCAAGATAGCTCCATCCAGCTGCTTGTCTGCAAGGTTTGCTAGCTAGATTGGCAAGGCAGCGCGGCGGCTTGCTCCCACGCATCGCGCTAAGGCCAGCCATCTGGCTCGAGCGAAGGCCAGCGTGGCGGCTTGCTCGCTCATGAGTCACGCTCGGGCCAGCCTGCCAACCAGTGCGGAGGCCAGCGCGTCGTCCGGCCCGTCCGACGGAGCGGCGGCCAACTCGCTCATCACCGGCGCCACCGACGAACACGCATCAGTACTATTTGAAGTAATGTTCAGGAAAAATAATGATTTGAGGGGGAATAACAGGATAGAAGGTCAGATGTGGGTCCCTCATGTCAACGGTCAAACAAAATGTGTTGGTTTAAGCTGCCTCGTCAGCACAGACATGTGGGCCAACCCTGTCATAAATGGGTTTAAACGAACCTAATCGGTAGGAGTACTAGGTAGTTTTTGGCGTGGATTAAGAAATTTTGGGTATGTTTTTGCTATTTTTTGTACAATAGATTCCTCCTAGGGCTGGTTGAAAGTGGTAGTTTTTTTTAAATACTCTACATATTGTAAGTAGGAGTGAAAGTTAAGCTTTGGAAGCCAATAAGCAAGGCTAGTTACATAGTGCATATGTGTACATGATTGAAAGAAAATTTCAACCATGAGTGACTAATATCTTGATGGAAAACTCGAAACTACGGAATACTAGGAAAAGAAATGCATGGTTGGAAATACTAGCAATGTTCATGTCCGTTGCAACGAATCATAATTAGAATAATACTTATTCACAAACTTGGTACAAAACACTCTAATTTTGATATACATATGTCACTAGAGATATATTATGTTTCAATTAGAATATATTCCTTGGGCTGTTTTGGTGAGGTCAGGGAGGGATGTCGTTGGTTTTAAGATACTAATTATGGGGTTTTTTGCAAATTGGTAGACAAGTGGGATGTTGGTGAGAAAAGGCAACAACTTACCTCACAATCATTAGATGTAGATCTAATGGTCAGAAACGACGGATGGCAGACACACCAGCATCACCAACTTAGTCTTGTGTAGGAGTACTAGCAAGATCCGTGCATTGCACGGAACATCAAGATGCATTTTTTTATAAAACACTTGTTGTGATTGACCCTTGCGGGAGTAATCCCATGTGTAAAAACTAATGATATCTCGAGAAATATGAGATAAGGTGAAGAGGAGTGGGGTGTGGTGGTGGTTGGTGGTCGAACTGAGCGGAGGCATGGGGATTGACGACACTGGTAGCGGCCACTAGGCCAGTTCGTTCCAGAGGCTTCCTTTCTTAATTGCTCAACAATGAGGTTTGTTGGAGATAAGGATGAACGAGGGAAGGCCTTGTCTGCAATTGTGGAGAGGGGTGCGGGTATATTTTAGTTTAATTTCCATCCGTCAGGTATAGATCGGACGGTCTATATTGCAAGATGGCACACGTACCATCATCACCAACTCGGTTTTTTATAAGAGAAGAAATATAAGTATGGAGATACAAACGTATTATCGATACTTGCTTCCATAAACTAGCATCTACATTCTATTCAATGCCTCGGCATGTGGGGCCTTAGCACAATGACTTCTTGACTGTGTAAAACGAAGATTTTCCCGTCGCCGACAAGGAGGGGGTGACGGCGGCGCGCTTTTTGGCTTGCTCTAGTCCTAGTAGTCATACTAGGTGGTCTAAGCACGTGTAGATTTATTCTTTTTCACATCTCATGTTCGCCGTACTACCACGACTGTTCATGAATAGACGGTAATTTATTCACGGGGAAACCCTTGTTGAGCGTGTTTGCGAGAGAGAGAGAGAGAGAGAGAGAGAGAGAGTGTGTGTGTGATATGTTAGAGACTGAGGCAATGATAACAGATTCTTTGTGTCTATGTGTGTGGAGGATAGAGAGAGACATGTACATGGGGCTTTGTGTTGTGTAACATGGAGACACATATACATAATTAGAGAGTGAGTGTGTGAGATACACATGCAGACATGAGGAGAGATGAGGATCCAGGTAAATGGGTGTTTGTGCGTGTCTGTGTGTGATTGTGCACGCGTTTGTGTGTGAGAGGGAGAGAGTGTATGTGGAGTAGAGAGACCACTGATGATGTAAACCTAGTATAAGGGAAGGGGGAATGGTGTGACATGTGTAGTAGCGAGATAGCACGGGTGCGGGCGAGGGGAGCAGACTATTTGGAAGAGACATTAAGTGTGTGTGTGTGGGAGAGGGGTGTGGGAGCAAGAGAAAGAGAGAGCTAGCGACGGAGAGAGAGAGAGAGAGAGGAAGAGAGGGCGCGAGAGGGGTCGTTTGTGTCCATAAATGGCGTATAGATAGGGAGAAAATGTTGATGTTGTCCGAAATTGGCCTATGAACGGAGACGCAAGGGAAGCGAGTCATCGCGTGTGTGATAGGGACTTCATGAGAGAGCTAGAATAGATGGTGTAGAGAACAATGTGCGAAAACGAGAACGATTATACATTAGGGAGCTATGCAAAGAGTCACGACATATATGTATACAGGGAAGGAGCTGGGGCGGGTCCGCGTGTGGGAGAGATAGAAAGAGGAGAGTGGTGCACAAGGAGACAAAGTGTGCTTGTTTGCAGTGGGGGTGGTGTGTGAGGTGAGTGCGCGAGAACCACATAACTAGGGAGATAGACGTTTGGGGGCGACGTTTTGTGTGTATGGGAAATATACACTCTACATAGTGCGTGTGCTTGGGTAAGAGAGATAGCGGGAGACCTAGAGAGTGAGGGAAGAGATGCGTGCATTCCTGAGAGACAAAGTGATAGAGACCTATGTTGGGGTCCGGACTTTACAAGAGAGAGAGGTGTTAATGTGCTCGTGTCTTGGTGTTTGGGGGAGAGAACGACTTCTCCGTGTGTGTGTGTGTGTGTGTGTGTTGGGGGGGTTGACTTCAGATAAAGAGTGAGGTGTCTATATTTGAGAGACTTTAGCGTAATTGAGATATTGTGCACTCATGGTTGATCAATTTGTTTCACAGTTTGTACTATGAGATAACGATACTTTTGAACATGCGTGATATACCTTGATGTACCCGAATTACAAACCTAAGATTGGAATTTTCGAATTCGACTCCATCATTAGCTTTTGTAATTCATTTAAACGGAGGTACATTTTTTAAGCCGGGATTTCCTGATTTCAAATTCATATATCAAACCTAGAGATATACACATACGGGCATGTTCAAACTTTATAATCATCCACTTTATTCATACACATACACATTTTTGCTTTTGTCATCGTATTTAGGATAAACACATTTGGAATTTCATTTGAATTGGACCGTATGATGGTATTTTCTTGTAGTAGCTCAATGATCCATATTTGAATTGAATGGACAATCTAAGTTTCGAGTTGGAGACATTGATTTTCAAAACTTGCACATTTTTTGCATGCAAAACAAACAAATTGTCGGCCATGATATCATAATCGGCCGTACGAGAGCAGAATACTTATAATTTTAGGCGCCAAAAGCTTTCAAACTTCCCGCTCACATAGAAATATCACGCGCCTGAAAGTTTAGCCCTGCGATATTCCTGTTTTACCCCTGCCACATGAACAGAAAAGGGCTGCTTTGGTAACTCCATTGTTTTCCCCTCTTTGCCCCCAACATTCTTCCCCAGAGCCCCTCCCCTTCCCCTTCCCCTCCCCGACCCGCCAACCATGGCAAGCCGCCGAATCTAGTCCTCCGTCACAGCGGTGGACCTCACACCCCGCCGGATCTACCTTCCGCACCTTGGAACCCCCAACTGCCAACTCACCACTTCACCGGAGCCGCTTCAGCGACAGGCTTGTCCACCGCTCCAGATCTCCTTGACCGCCATCATGGTCCACCGCACCAGATCTGCTTAACCGGCGCCCTCGTCCACCACAGCGTAGGCCCTTCACTGACTCCCTTGTTCGCCCCTTCGCTGGCCCTTCATATAAGCCCCCGTCCGCCGCAATAGATCCAACTCACCAAAAGCACTGTACAACACGCCCGCCGATGCCTTTGTCCACTGCACCGGACCCGCTCCACGGATGCCATATTCAACTCCACGGGCCCTGCTTTACCGACGCTGCAGCCTCATCAGGTTATTGCGATTTGTACTCCTTCGGTTTTTCTCTTTATCATGCAATTGTTCACTTACTACAGATGAGCTTTCTTGTATGCGACAGGCGCCGCAACCGTAGCACCGGAGCCGCTTCAGCGACGGCGACAGCCGGCCCAAACTCAACCGCAACACTAGCACCATCGACGATCCTTAGCTATCAAGTATGACAACGATACCCATACGCCGCCGAGAATCAGGTACTATTATCCAATGGCCGGCGCCTACGTTCACTTTCCTAGCATAAGCACCGCACCTTTGAATTTCTTCAGGGCATCATTCAGGTTTTCATGAGACGCGTTATTCTGCTTGCACCTGTAGGGCCATACTTCTGGCAGTGAACATGTTACATGTGCTAAATTACATACCAGTGCACATATAGTTAATATGCTTTAGTTTTGTTCTAATGCCACCTGTTGGTTCCATCAGACTGCTTAATGTTCTCTATGCTTAATTACACATCAGCAAACTAGCATGTGGTTCCGCTGCTTTTTGTGTGTTTTACCCTACATTTTCTGATGCTAGCTATTACATCACTGCTCCGAGCCTCTGTTCATTACTTGTTTGTGTGTTCTTGATCTTCCCAAGTTGCATGACTAATTTGATGCTTCTATTAATTATGGAGCTGCCAACCCCATCAAGCAAAATATTTGTTCTTTTGGGGCTGGCACCTCGAACAAGCATAAAAATAGAGGGAAGCAGCTATACTCCCTCCGATTCTATTTACTCTACGCATAACTCTTTACCCGCATACCAAGGAGGGCACTGGTTTAATTTTTCTGGACTAATTTGCCAATTAATTAGGGCATAGGCGGATGGGGCAGGGCACAAAAGGAAACCAGCGCTAGGAATTGGCAACGCGCAGACTAATACAAGAAAACTGAGAAAAAGTTATACGCAAAGTAAAAAGAATCGGAGGGAGTATTGTCGTGTATGCACACACCCTTCTTTCATTAGTTTAGATGAACCATTGATGATCAATTCGGACCAGTGCATGCGATTAAAATTAACTTTACCTAAATAGATGGTGCATAATAAACTACAACAACTAGATTTGCAACCACAGGATGCTGACGATATCTTCAAAGAACATTGCAACAACAGCTAGGCTTCACAGCAACATATGGTAAGCCAGTGTGTTTTAGTACATGTGAAATGTAATGTGAGTGGGCTGCTTTCTTGGCTTGTGCCCTCAACGTGTAATCCTACTGAATTACAAATAGTTCAGTTGTCTGCTTTGCTGTATTGCTTGATTTGAATGCTTATTTGTTGTTACACTATACCTGAGTTGGCCAATATGTCAGCAGTGCCTGTTGTACTATCGTAAAGAAATGCATGCCTATTTCATTTGAGTCCTTAACTTTTCCTCTCAACTTCATCACAAGACTGTCTTCATAGTTTATATGAGGCCACACTGTTAAGTGCTTTCTCAAATTATTTCAACTGCTTAGATGCCTTGGCAGCATAAATATAACGGTTGTACACTCCCTTTCAACTAGGTATGTCAACTGGGTCCTGTTTAATCCCGATTAAAGTCCACTAGTGGTATGATAGTTCAAAAGAGTTTTTTGTTTTTTGAGGAAAATTAACTAGGGAGGTAGCAAAAACTAACTAGATGGGACTGGCGGATTTCGTTTATTTGCCACTTACATCCCTAGTTTCATCTTACCATTTTAATTTCTTTTCGGCTGATGCTGCTTCAAACCATTTAAATATAGTTTTCCATGCTCGGCAATAATTCGTCCGTCGTTTACCATGTAAGCTTACTACCTGGATCATACGATAACTATCTCTTACTTATGTCCAGCGAAAACCTTTTAGGATGCCGTTCACACTAGGACACAATGTACAACCCCATAATCTATTTACCTGATGGTAGCAGTTCAGAGGCAACACCGCCGGAGAGCAGTCTGAGCACAGATATTATAGTGCTTGAGGCTCTACTAGAGGCAGAAAGAGATGGTGTGGCTGCCATGAATGAGGTAATATTTATCTTGAGGCTGGAAATTACGGAATTAGCGGCACGCATTATGCAAGCAATCCAAGAATTGGAGGAAGTAAGAATGTTGCATTTGAAGACGGAAGAGGTCCTGCTGTTTCTGCTATCTGAAGCCCAAGATAATCCCGGTTCTTCTTTAGATACCAGTTCAAATTTTCATTAGATTATTGTACTTTCATGTTGTGTCATGTCTCTGAATGGATTATGTTGCAAGACCCCCTATGTTGTCCATGTGTTGTAATGATCCGAATTTTTTAGGCGAGGTAATCCTGAGAACTTGTATGATTGACATAAGGTGACCTGTTTGTCGTGTGAGCATATTGTATTGGATGAAATAACTGTTTGACTCAGAGTGTGTCCAACCTACTGAATTCGAAGATCACGGCATTTCTAAATCATAATCATATATAAAGGTGGAATAAATCTTTGTTGTGGTTTTGAAAAAATAAATAACAAAACGAATAATTATCTGTGGATATTCATGATTGAATACAAATTGGATTTGAATTTAGTTTGGCAGGTCCCAGGGAAAACGTGAATGCTAATTCTCCCAAGTTTTGAATGAAGCGGCTAAACACCCACTATAATTTGTGGGCTGCTCGAAGCAAGTGTTTGCGAGATGGAAATTACTGTCTACCCCTGACACTTGACATCCTTATCGACATGATTTACACTGCTGTCGATAGGGGTAGACTAGTAACTTCAATCAGACGTGACACTACGGCCTCTGAGCCCATTCAAACACGGTGGGCGCCAAACGTGGGCGGCAAAACACATTTGATTCAAGCTCGTCCGAAAGACATGTGTCTCTTCCTCCATTTCCCCATTCATACACGATGGGCGGCAAAACAAACTCTCCTCCTCCGAAATCGATGTAGGCTTATATTTTAAATAGGGGAAGATGTGTAACTTCCATCAGACGTGACACAACCGCCCTACCTGTCAGGCCCGTTCACACACCATGGGCGCCAACCGTGGGCGGCAAAACACCCTCTCCTCGCCCGAAATCGATGTAGGCTAATATTTTAAATAGGGGCAGATGTGTAACTTCCATCAAACGTGACACAACCGCCCTCCTGTCAGCCCCGTTCATACACCATGGGCGGCAAAACACCCTCTCCTAGCCCGAAATAGTTACCGGCAAATATTTGGGAGATGCGAGATTACCATCCTATCCCCAACCGATGCGATGTCCGAAATTTTAAACAGGGGATAAGTTTGTAACTTTCCCCCATTTCAGAGAAGCGCGTCCCAAAGTTTGAGATCCCCCCTCCCCTCCATTTCCCCATTCATAGACCGTCGGCGGCACAACAACCTCCACACTGTGGCCAGCATCCTCCGTCCGCCACCCCATCCTCCACCTTGCCGGAGCCGCTACCCCTACCCTGTCGTCCACTGCAAGAGATGGATGTCTCTCATCCACGGTGCTGGACCAGGATCCTTTCATCACCTCCTCTCACTTCATCGGCACCATTGTCCACCTTGTCGTTGCCGCTCCTACGACCGCCTCGTCCATGGCAACAGGATATATCCCCCGACCCGGCCGTCTGCCATCTAAAGTCTTCTTCCCCGCCGCCGACAGCCATCGCACCCGCAGCACCCTCAACGTATCAGCATAGGCCTACACGGCGTCGCAAGAGAGGTGGTACTCTTCCATATGTGCTTAAGTTATTGATCTCACCCAGAAAATAGATTGTAATTTGTTTACTGTACTTTTCTTGTCCGTACCAAATTGTAGTGGCTAGTTGAAAGCAAACATTGGTTGCAAAGTAGCTTTTTCCGGTTTGCACCTTCAGATCCGCCATGGCACGGGCACTATACTCGTAAAGCTTATGGTTTCCCACCTTTATATTCACTACCATCATCGTAGGTGCTTCGTGTCGTGCTAGCACTGCTCCTCAAGACCTCAACCCAAAGCTTACGTGTTGAAATACGAATCTGATATGATGCTCATATCACTAAAACAGAGAACGTTTAATTGGTCACCTAATGTTCCTATATTCGTTTCGAAAAGCAAGTGCGCTACCCACTGGTCCAGCTAGTTCCACTTTCCTGATTTTTCTCTTGATGCTTAGGGATTTCCCCTTTTATCTACTCTACTATGATCTGCGTAGGTGCTTTCTGTCATACTAGCATTACTCCACCCTTCAAGCTAAACAACACAACACTCAGAATTCGAAAAGCTTAGTTGTTCAAATATGATTGTGATATGATACTGATATTAGTTAACCGACACATTTAATTGGTTAGCTAAAGGTCCCACTTGAGTTTCCAAATGCATGTCGCGACATATAGAGAGACAGCATAATTGCATTTCTTTGTCACTTGTTGACCGTACTTTCTTGTCCATACCAAATCTTAGTTGTTATTTCAAAGCAAACATAGGTTACTAACTACCCTTTGCACGGTTTGCAGCTTCAGATCTACTGTCGGTGTACTAGAATAGGGGTACCCTAGTACCCCGAACTTGTGCATGGGCAGTTGCAGCACCCCGCGGCAAGGCTTGTCGGGCGAACGCCAAGATCCTCCGTGGTTCCCTTGGAGCCATTCAAGAACAAAGTATTTAAGCCCAGGAGACAAGGCCCCGGCAAGAGGAGCTTGCCGGGAAGGCCAACCAAGGCACTCCAAGGAACTTGCCACGACGCGCCACGCGCTCCGGCAAGGCAACAAGGCCCCGGCAAGAGGAGCTTGCCGGGAAGACCAACCAAGGTACCTCGAGGCCCGGTGAGCGACAAGCTTCCGGACCCGACAAGATAACAGCAGCGGCAAGGCGCTTGCCGCGGCAGGCGGCCACTCTGTGCCCATGCTCCAGCGCATCCGACAACGTGTCGCTCTGGGGGCCTCTCCAGGTGCGCGTGGCAGGAGGCTGTGCAGCCAGCGGTGCGCAGTGGCATGCGAAGCTGACAAGATCGCCATCATGGCGAACGGTGGCGCCCCTAACGGTCCTTTTCTGCATTGTTTGGGCGACTCAGACGGGCATTTAATGCCCTTGTCCCCTGCCGTCAGGGTTAGGTAGGGTGCACTGTACAAGTAACTGTACCAACCACCTCACTTTTTACATTTGTACCCTTCTCTGCGTTGCCACCTGTCGGTGACCCCTTTAGCGTATAAAAGGAGGCCCATGCGCAACGTAGAAGAGGTTCGACTGGTTCGGAACCCAGAAAAACACTACGCTCTCTCTCTGGAGCAAGAACACAAGATAATCAAACAAGCAGCAGTAGGAGTGTTATCTCTTCGGAGAACTCCGAAGCTGGGTAAACTGCTCGTGTGCTTCGCCTCGATCTGCCCTTCGTGTGATCTCCGCCCCCCGCCGAACCGAAAGGGGCTCGGTCCGCCGGCCCCATAGGTGTTCGTGGATCAGTTTCCCCGACATCTTTGGCACGCCAGGTAGGGGGCATCGAGATTGTGTGAACCTGATCCGGCATTCACACGAGCTAGATCTTCATTCCCTTCATCAACATGCCACTGAAGAAGAAGACTTCGGTGGCAGCCATCGTCCATGTCACTTCCGCCACCGTTGGAGCAAACGGGTGGTGGAATGGACGCCGGCGGAAGAATGGACGTCGACGAGGAAGCTTATGATGCTGCCAGGTCCAAGGACAAGGCTGCACAAACCTCGGCGACTGTACATGTTCCGCGCCACTCTCAGGAGGCGCAAGACCAATAGCGTCATGGCACTTACAGTGCCATACGCATGATAGGCCAAGACCAAGCTGGTGGATCTCGGGGCGCTCAGGACCAGCGTGCACGCCAGCGTGCTGGCACGAGCGGGGCACGGTCGCCTGGACGGGATACTGCTCCTTCTAACATCTTTAGAAGTCCGAGCACGTCCCGCTCCTCGCGTCGTCCCCCACTGCCACCCACCACTCCAGCAGAAGCTTTGGCGCGAGCTCAACTGCTCCGAGATTACCCTCCGACGTCGGACAAGATCGATGAATGGAGGGCCACCATTCAGAGTCTCATCGGCTACGCCAACGGCGACACTCCACGGCGGCCGAGCGCGTCGCCGCCGCGGCAGGGTTGCCGGGCGCGAGCCGGTGGCGATGAAACGGGTGGAGGTGCAACTACCATGCAATCACCACCCCGAAGGCCAAGATCGCCGACTCGCGGATCCACCTCGACAGCGACTCCACCGCATCGTCGGATCCACGAGCTCGTCGCGATCAGCGCCAAGTTCTTCATGATCGACAACAAGAAGATGCTCGAACTCGCATCGAGCGCCGAAGAGAAGCGCGACGTCAATCCGACAAGCGCGCTGGGCCCTATTGACATGCATGCGCTAGGGGAACCAGGCGATCTGCCGTACGCGGTAGGTTGCCCTGCGTTCACTCGTGAGCTGCGGCAAGTCCAGTGGCCCAGCACGAAGAACTTCAAGCCAGACGTACTGGAGAAATACGGCGGCAAGACGCATCCGTCGGAGTTCCTCAGCATCTACACCATTGCGGTGCAGGCTGCCGGGGGACGGGATGACAAGATCCTTGCCAACTACTTCCGGCTGGCGGACACAAGCCTCATGGCCAAGAGAGTGATCTTCATCTGCTCGCCCAGAAGGAAGGAGAGCCCCTGCGCAAGTACATTCAGAGATTTAGCGGTGTGCAGCACAACATTCCAGACGTTCACCCTGCCGCGGTGATCAGCGCGTTCCATCAGAACGTGCGAAACCGCAGGATGCGGGAGGAAATGGCGATGTGCAAGATCAGGGACGTCAGTGAGTTATATGCACTGGCCGACAAGTGTGCACGTGCTGAGGAAGGGAGGAGACTCCCCGGAGAGAATGTAGGAGCGGGAGGATCTGACAGTGAAGATGCTGCCCCGGCAAGGAAAAACCGGCGGCGGAACAACAGGAGGAGGAAAGGCAAAGAGGTGCTAGTTGTTGAGCAGTCCGGCAACGGTGGTGGCGTCAAGAAAGCCAAAGCTGGTGACTCTGGCAAGGAGGTTGCCGCGGAGGTGGCGGCCGCCGACAAGCAGGACGGCACCAACAAGCAGTATTGCAAGATCCACCGCACCAAGGGCCATGATCTCCAGAGCTGCAAAAAAGTCGAGCAGCTTGTTGAGCAACAGAAAGCTGAATACGAGCGGCACGACAAGGAGAAGGCCCACGAAGGTGCTGGGGGATACGGCAAGAAACGTCCCGGCCGAGGAGGACGCCGTGGCAAGGCCAAGCAGCGGCAAGGAGACAGACCTCCTCGCGGCCGTGACAAGGATGAAGGTGACGACGACGATGAAGACATGGATGATGAGGAGACTGATGAGCAGGAGTTCCAGAAAGCCATAGAGGTCCTGTGCGTTGACGGTGGTGCTTCTCTGCATACCTCGCACCGTCAGCTCAAGTAGTGGGTGCGGGAAGTTAATGCAGCAGAACCACCCGTCGAGTCACGCAAGCCTCTGAAATGGTCCAGCACGCCTATCATCTTTGATATTGAGGACCACCCTGATCACATAACTGCGGTCGGGTGCTTGCCGATGTTGGTTTCACCAACAATCCGCAACCTCAAGGTCACTAAGATGCTAGTTGACGGCGGGGCCGGCTTGAACCTGATCTCCTCCGCGGTGCTCCAGAAACTCCAGATCCCTGACAGCGAGCTCGAAGAGACCGGTACATCTCAAGGAATCAACCCGGGAAGGAGCAAGCCGAAGGGAAAGATCACGTTGTCGGTAACATTTGGCAGCGAGCTGAACTTCAGGACTGAGAGGGCCACGTTTGATGTTGCTGACTTTCCATTACCTTACAATGGAATCCTTGGTCGTCCGGCACTCGCCAAGTTCATGGCAGCCTCTCACTATGCGTACAACGTACTGAAAATGCCAGGCCCGATAAGTGTCATCTCTGTCCCTGGCGACAAGAAGGATGCTCTTATCTGTGCCGACAAGATCTACCGGGAAGCAGCAGCCGCAGCAGAACGCAAGACACTTGCCGCTGAAGCTCCCGGGGGGAAGAAGAAGACCAAGTCCGGCAAGAACTCTGATGCCCACTCCGACAAGCGCACCTCTTCGCAGTGCTGCGCTACCGTCGAGGACGCACCATCGAGCCCCACCGGCAAGTGTAAGAAGGCAATGGCAGCTCCACCTGATACCAAGAAGGTGTCCGCCAAGGAGGACGACACTGGTGGTACCTTCACCATCAGTGCCACTCTTGACCCCAAATAGGAAATCGCGCTCGTTGCTTTCCTGCGGGCAAATGTTGACGTGTTTGCGTGGCAACCGTCTGATATCCCCGGTGTTCCCAGGAAAGTAATTGAGCACCACCTTGCCGTCTGTCCTCATGCGCGGCCTATCAAGCAGAAAGTCAGGAAACAGGTAGTGGAGCGCCAAGAATTCATCGCAGAAGAAATCAAGAAGTTGGAAGCAGCAGGCCTTGTCAGAGGAGTGCTCCATCCCACGTGGTTGGTCAATCCTGTTGTCGTGCGCAAGGCTAACGGGAAATGGAGGCTTTGTATTGACTTCACTGATGTTAATAAAGCTTGTCCTAAAGACCCATTTCCCTTGCCGCGCATTGACCAGATTGTTGACTCCACAGCCGGATGTGATTTGCTTTCATTTCTTGATGCATACTCAGGATACCATCAGATCTTCATGGCAGAAGAGGATGAAGAGAAAACCGCATTTATCACCCTGTGTGGCACGTACTGCTTCGTACGGATGCCTTTCGGTTTGAAGAATGCTGGTTCAACATTCGCAAGGGTAGTCCACCATGCTTTTGAGCCGCAGATGCACAGAAATGTGGAAGCCTACATGGATGACATAGTGGTCAAGAGCAAGAACAGGGCGACCCTGATTCAAGATTTAGACGAGACATTTGCAAATATGCGCAAGATCAACCTCAAGCTTAACCCCGAGAAGTGCGTGTTTGGAGTCCCTTCCGGCAAGCTCCTCGGGTTCTTCGTGTCTCAGCGGGGAATTGAAGCCAATCCCAACAAGATCAAGGCCATTGAGCAAATCGAAGCACCAAAGCGCGTCAAGGATGTACGAAGGCTTGCCGGTTGCGTGGCTCCTCTCAGCAGGTTTATCTCTAGATCTGCTGAGCGCGCCCTGCCATTTTTCAAAATTTTGAAAAAGGCAGGTCCAATAAAATGGACTCCGGAGGCGGAGGCTGCGCTGCAGGACTTGAAGAGATACCTGTCCTCCACTCCAACACTTGTCGCACCTAAGCCGCAAGAGAAGTTGCTGCTGTATATAGCGGCAACCAATCAAGTGGTTAGTGCTGCGTTAGTGGCGGAGAGGGAGGCAGATGATGAGCCAGCAACCACGGCAGATGCATCCAGCGACAAGCAGGGGGCTTCGCCGACAAGCTCTGGTCCCGACAGAGATGGATCTACGCAGGAGCATGATAAGATGCAGAAGAGAATGGTGCAGCATCCAGTTTACTTTGTCAGTTCCCTTCTACAGGGGGCTAGATCAAGGTACTCTGGTGTGCAGAAGTTGCTTTTCGGCCTCCTCATGGCCTCGAGAAAGCTGCGCCATTACTTCCAAGCACATGAGATCACAGTCGTCACTCGCTTTCCGCTGAAGAGGATACTGCAAATTCCAGAAGCGACAGGCAGGATTGTCGAGTGGGCGCTGGAACTGTCAAGCTTTGGCCTCAAGTTTGAGAGCACTTCAACTATCCAAAGCAGAGCATTGGCAGAATTCATAGCAGAATGGACGCCAACACCAGATGAAAAAATTCCAGAGATGAACATCCCCGTCAAAGAGGCAAGCAAAGAGTGGCTGATGTACTTTGATGGTGCCTTCTCGCTGCAAGGCGCCGGTGCGGGTGTGCTGCTTGTCGCGCCCACCGGAGAGCACCTCAAGTACGTAGTCCAGATGCACTTTCCCAAGGAGCAAGCAACCAACAATACTGCAGAGTATGAAGGATTGCTTGCCGGTCTCAGAATCGCAGCAGACCTTGGGATCAAGAAGCTCATTGTCAGGGGTGACTCACAGCTTGTCGTCCGCCAAGTAAACAAGAACTACCAGAGTCCATTGATGGAAGCATATGTTGATGAAGTGAGGAAGCTAGAAGAGCACTTTGACGGCCTACAGATGGAGCATATCCCAAGAGCTCAGAATGACATTGTTGATGGCCTGTCAAAGTGCGCCGCACTAAAGTTACCTGTAGAACCAGGGATCTTTGTGCTCAAGTTGACTCAACCATCCGTAACACCATCAACTGGACAAAGCAAGAAGAGGAAGTTGGTTTCTGGTGACTACTTTCCGGCAGAGCTCCCCGAAGCCGCCGCCAAGAAAGTCCCCAAGATCAACACCAAGGATGCTGAGGGGCAGTCTGCTCCGGCAAGCCTTATGGTTTGTTCCGTTGAAGCAGACGCTCCCGACTAGTTTTGCTCCGGCAAGCTTGCCGGGGAACATCAAGCTCCGGCAAGGCCGCAAGTCCTTGCCGTAGAAGCGGATGTTCCCGCAGCAGCAGATGTGCCTTTAGTCCTTGTTGTCGAGCCACAAGCTCCAGCATGGGCATAGCAGATTGTCCATTTCCTTCAGACAGGAGAACTTCCCGAAGAGCAAGAAGAAGCGGAAAAATTAGCCCGGCAGTCAAGTATGTACCAGTTTGTCGATAGCATACTGTACATAAGAAGACTCAACGGTGTGAAATTGAAGTGTATTTGCCGGGAAGATGGACAAAAGCTGTTGGCAGAGATACATGGAGGCATATGTGGCCACCACATTGGCGCAAGAGCACTTGCCGGCAAAGCTTTCTGGCAAGGTTTCTTTTGGCTGACAGCCCTCCAGCATGCAACTGCACAAGTAACCAAGTGTGAAGTGTGCCAGTTCCACTCCAAACAGATACACCAGCCAGCTCAAGCTCTCCAGACGATCCCTTTATCCTGGCCATTTTTGGTTTGGGGGCTCGATATCCTCGGCCCTTTCCCCCGAGCTGTCGGGGGCTTTGAGTACTTGTACGTCGCAATCGACAAGTTCACAAAGTGGCCGGAAGTGCAGCCAGTGAGGAAGGTGACAGCACAATCAGCAGTCAAGTTCTTCAGGTCAATTGTTTGCCGTTTCGGGATCCCTAACAGGACCATCACCGACAACGGCACGCAATTCACGAGCCGCACCTTCATGCAGTACATCCAAGACCTTGGCGCCAAGGTCTACTTCGCTTCTGTTGCTCATCCGAGAAGCAATGGTCAAGCAGAAAGGGCAAATGCTGAAGTGCTGCGCGGGCTCAAGACCAGAACTTTCGACAGGCTGCGCAAGTGCGGAAGAAACTGGGTCGAGGAGCTGCCGGTGGTTCTTTGGTCGATCAGAACGACGCCAAATCGAGCCACTGGCCAGACGCCTTTCGCTCTAGTCTATGGAGCAGAGGCAGTTCTCCCCACGGAACTCGTATACGGATCGCCTCGAGTGCTCACTTATGATGAGCTTGAGCAAGAACAGCTGCGACAAGATGACGCGCTGTTCCTTGAGGAAGATCGTCTTCAGGGTGCTGTACGAGCTGCTCGATACCAGCAAGCTTTGCGCCGCTACCATAGCCTCAAAGTTAAGGCCAGAAGCTTCAAGGAAGGCGACCTTGTTCATCGGCGCGTTCAGTCCGCCAAGAATTCCAACAAGTTGACGCCAAAGTGGGAAGGCCCTTATCGGGTGAAACGAGTCACAAGGCCCGGCGCTGTTCGCCTTGAGACCGAAGATGGCATTCCGGTGAGCAACTCCTGGAACATAGAACATCTTCGTAAGTTTTTCCCGTAGGGCGCGGTTGCCGGAACCCGTTCCGGCAACCACCTTTTGTACAAGTCTTGCCGCTGTTGCATATAATCCTTTGTACAAAGCCGGGCGCAGATCCCATGCATAAATAAAACCCCATGTGCTCTGCACAACTTGTCCATTTCATGCATTAGTTTCTTTCTTGCATGCGTTATTTGACACTTTGTGCAGCACCTACATCCGGTAAGCAATAACGAGCCGAAGGGCTCCATATCTTTATTTTCTCTTCTTTCTTCTTTTCAACAAAGGAAAAAAAGGTTCCCTCGCACACAAGTTTGCCGGGGGGAAGGAGAAGATTGTGGTATGGACCAGGCGTCGTTCAAGCAAAGTTTTGCCTTGCCGGGAAGCAAACGACAGAAAAGCTAAGTTGCCAAAGTTTTAGCAATCAGTTTTTAAATTTTTGAGTTATCTTCCTCGAACGACCCTGCTTTGTATGGAAAACCTGTGCGCGGAGGAACCAACTCGTGGCTAGTTGCGCCCTTACTTTGTTTCGAGTCCGCTCAACAACTTAAGTGTGCTGCATCTAGTCACGACAAGGTTTCTTGTCGGAAGCAGCGCCTCCAGCAGGCTGCTGACGTTCCGCACTCAGCGCTCGCAGCTCGGGTGCCTGCGCCGACAAGTTCCCTAGAAGCGTAGGGTAAAGACATACAAAGGAAGGAATCTAGTAGAGGAAATAACATAGCAATTGATAACAGAAATAAAGTTATATTACAAGATAACTTGTCGCAGCTCTAACAGACTGTTTTCATAACATGATTAGTAGCGACAAGGGAAAAGAAGAAATGGGCGGCCTAGTCTACGCGATCGCCCTCAACCCTCTTGATCTCGCTCACCTTGTCCACAATGGGTGCGACAAGGGCCTTGAGTGCGTCCCGATCGGCGTCTGGAGGCAAGGACTTGAGGACGTTGGTGAAGCTGAGGCCTGGATTGCGGAAGGCCACCTTCATCAGCACCTTCTGGAGAACCCCGACGCAGATTCTGCGCGACTCGTCGGCCAGCTGCTTTGGGATCCTCTCCCAGAGCCGCTGGAGTGCCATCGCCACGCCCTTGAAGAACAGGCTGAGCTTGGCGCTAGGTTGGAGATTCTCGTCAGAGGGATACCCAAAGTCCTCCATCCCCAGCTGCGCCAGCTCCTTCCGCAGCGCCGCGAGCCGCTGCGCCTCGGCCGACTTCACGCCCTTTCCCTTGTCGGCTTTCGGAGCCATGGCGGAGGTGGTGGGGGAGGTCGACGGCGTTCGTGATGCTGGTGGCAATGGGGGGCGGAGCGCTGCTCTCTCGGCTTTGAGAAGAAGGGGGGAGCGGTAGAGGTTCGTGAAGATGGAGTAGTAGCAACCAGCGAGGGGGAACGAACTGCCCCTATTTCCTCTGCTTATAAAGAGGGACGGGGCGGACGTTTCGCCCTTCCAAATAAAGAACCACCCACGATCTCTCCCACGACGCCGCATTCAACGCGTGCCGTTAGGGGAGAGCGTGGTGGATACGGAGCGAGATTCGGCGTGGCCCAGTCCGCGTGTGCCCGTGCCCTGTCTTGGGCCTGGCCCAACAGCGCTCGGCACCGTGTCTGGCCCAGGCCTAGGGGCTCTTGTCGGTGTACTAGAATAGGGGTACCCTAGTACCCCGAACTTGTGCACGGGCAGTTGCAGCACCCCGCGGCAAGGCTTGCCAGGCGAACGCCAAGATCCTCCGTGGTTCCCTTGGAGCCATTCAAGAACAAAGTATTTAAGCCCAGGAGACAAGGCCCCGGCAAGAGGAGCTTGCCGGGAAGGCCAACCAAGGCACTCCAAGGAACTTGCCGCGATCGCCACGCGCTCCGGCAAGGCAATAAGGCCCTGGCAAGAGGAGCTTGCCGGGAAGACCAACCAAGGTACCTCGAGGCCCGGTGAGCGACAAGCTTCCGGACCCGACAAGATAACAGCAGCGGCAAGGCGCTTGCCGCGCAGGCGGCCACTCTGTGCCCACTCTCCAGGCGCGTGTGGCGGGAGGCTGTGCAGCCAGCGGTGTGCAGTGGCATGCGAAGCTGACAAGATCGCCATCGTGGCGAACGGTGGCGCCCCTAACGGTCCTTTTCTGCACTGTTTGGGCGACTCAGATGGGCATTTAATGCCCTTGTCCCCTGCCGTCTGGGTTAGGTAGGGTGCACTGTACAAGTAACTGTACCAACCACCTAACTTTTTACATTTGTACCCTTCTCCGCATTGCCACCTGTCGGTGACCCCTTTAGCGTATAAAAGGAGGCCCATGCGCAACGTAGAAGAGGTTCGACTGGTTCGGAACCTAGAAAAACACTACGCTCTCTCTCTGGAGCAAGAACACAAGATAATCAAACAAGCAGCAGTAGGAGTGTTATCTCTCTGGAGAGCTTCGAAGCTGGGTAAACTGCTCGTGTGCTTCGCCTCGATCTGCTCTTCGTGTGATCTCCGCCCCCCGCCGAACCAAAAGGGGCTCGGTCCGCCGGCCCCGTAGGTGTTCGTGGATCAGTTTCCCCGACATCTGCCATCCCACTGCCATGGTCAACACTGTACTCATCATGCTTATGTTTTCCCCATTTTATGATGACCACAATCAGCCTACGTGGTTCGTGTCGTAATAGCACGGCTCTACCCATCGAGCTAAACAAGCTTAGTTGTACAAATTCATATATGATATTATTGCTGATATTAGTAAAACTGAGAGATGTTTAATTGGTTAGCTAAATGTTCCTACTTTAGTTTCTAAATGCATGTGAGCCACATATGGGGAGACCGGAAAGAATAGTATATCTCTGTGCGCTCTGGTTCATCATGGGTGGCCAACCGACATTGTATTAAAAGACTTGTAATATCTTCAATCTGCTTGCTCTTCTGCTCTTCTTTAAGATGATACTCTTCTCTTGCGGTCGACTGGTCAGGTCGAGTTGTTCTCCCTTAGTATATTTTGAATCTGTCAGGTCAGGTCGACTTGTTCTTCTTTACTATATGTTGAAGCTATCATCTGCGAAGTGTCATGACTTCTGGAGCTCTCATATTTTGAGTAGTAGGCCACATTATATTAATGCACACAACAAATTACAGCATGCATGGCATCTTTTAAAAGAATTGCAGAGATAGCACAAAGGGGTTTACAGGGAGGCAGTATTGGATTAGAATCACTTCTGCATTACAAACAAAATCTTACTTGTTTTTATGTTTTCATGCATGTTAGTTATTGAACATTATCAAAATGAATATGAGAATGGGCGCACGAGAGGAATATTGCGGAATGAGCCACTGCCTAACAAACTTGGCATGGTGGAGGATGGCCTATCTTATTCACCCATCAAGGTGCTTGCTCTAACTTTGCAAAGTTGTATTGGTCGCACATATTTTGCTTCTGACCTCTTGCATTACTTCTACTTTGTTACACCATCTGCTTAGTTTAAGCATCATATATGAGTATATGCCATACCTATCCATTTTCTGTACCTATTCCATGTGTCGTCACACTATGTTTTTCCAGTCAAATGTTATTCTTTCGTAATAGGTGTCCAAAAGGAAGAGGGTGAGTGCAGGTCGTCAAGGAGTACAAACTAGGTATTTGGAAAAGGTAGTGATACCTGTTAAATCAGATAGATCAGCGGCCACAGAAAACACAGCCCAACTGTACCACACTTTACCCCTACTCCAGTGGCCAAACCCCTATTAGAACTGTTGGGAGCCCAGCGTCAGGTACTGTCTATGATATCAATTCAAAATTTGAACTCCTAAATTTCTGCTTGTGCCTTACCTTCTCTCTTGTATGAAAACTAATTTCAGATGAATCTCCTTGCTCAAAGGATCATACGATCTCAAAACAATAATGGGCTCTGCATTTCTCTTGTCAGTACCTCTCTCCCTTTTGCCTTGTAACGCTGTACTTAATTAATTGCTATTTGATTATGTATCATCAGTCTGCAGCTGAGCTTCATTATCCTCTGTTTCTTCCAATATTATTTGATCTATATTTACTCTTTGCAAAATGTAGAATAATGGCAACGCCTATAAAGAATTTTTTTGGGGGAATTTATTGAATTATCCTTCCATCAACATGGAGAAGGGCTTTGTCCAGCCCGTGTTAACATGTAATGTAAGTTCATCCTTCTCAAGCCTTCAAACTTTGTTCTAGTATAGATTTGGATAGGCATCATTTCCTCCACTGTTGTTTGCTTTGTTGTTTACATCTGATTGGATGTTTGCAACAACTACCAGTTTCAAACTGTAGTTGTAAAAACATGTTCCTTATGCAGAACAGATCCATTTATTTGCTTATATAATTGTGAAACTTGTTACGTGTCTCCTTGTTTCTCTTTCAGACTCGTATCTCTTACGCCAGGCAGAACTTTAGGGAAGATAGTAAGCCAAACCATCTTGAGGACAGTGAGATGACCCCAAGGTCCTGTCTTGATGAAGACAGTGAGTTGAAGATACTCACCAGCAGGTGTGTGACAACCTCTGTGTAGTCGCTGCCTCAATCGGTTCAACTTCTTCAGTCTCAACTTAAAGCGGAAAGGCTTGCTTGAGCTCAGCTCCGACTTGAAGTCAAAGATGCAATGAAGATGTCAGAGGACTGTCGTGCGCACCATCATGCCTTAAATCTAGTGTTGATGCATCTACCGTTGACACAACTGAGGTCTACTCAGCTTCTTCAGCTGTTTGGAAGGGCCGACCTGTCCAGGCCTAGTGCCTTCTGAAGTGCTCTCAGTTTTGTATATTCTTTTGTCGGCATGTTTATTTGCACTGGTGGCGAACTTTGATGCCGAGTGGATGTAATATGTGTGATAGCCGTGATAGCCTAGCGTAAGTTGCTTGCTTATTTATTTCCTTGTTGTCTTGTTTATTTGTTTGCTTCTAGTCGTTGCAGTTCTTTTTCCGCGGTTTGCTAGTGGCTGGAATAACCTATTTTTTAAAACTAGGCCACAATAACCATGGGATCATATTTACTGTAGTGACACTGGGCCTCCTACGGGCCATAGAAACAGTGGGCCTTCTACGGGCCGTAGAAACAATGGGCCTTCTACGGGCCGTAGAAACAATGGGCCTTCTAAGGGCCATATCATCAATGGGCCTTATACGAGCAGTATGATAGATGGCCAAACATGGGCCAATAATAGGCCGCATTATGGCCGTAAACGGGCTAGAGTTGGAATCGTCCGTTCATGGGCCGACCATAACGGGCCATCGTTAATAGGTCGTATTTGATGACGCTATGAAACCGGCCCAACGTATTAACGGACCACAAACGGGCCGACTGTAACCACGGGCTGAATTTTGCCCACAAGCAGAAAATGACAGTAATGGGCCATAAGTAAACGAATGCTAGAAATGAGCCCAAGAATAAATGGGCTCTGAGAAGGCCGAAAGATAACATGGGCTGGAAACGGCCCAACGGAATAACGGGCCGTTAATGGGTATAAAGTGATAAACTGTTCATTATGGGCCAGTTTCACCACGGGCCGTTAATGGGTGTAAAGTGATACACTGTTCATTACGGGCCCGTTTCACCACGGGCCGTTAGTAGGCCAAGAGTTACATAGGGCCTCATATGGGCCGAAAGACGTCATGGGCCATACATGGGCCAGAAGTGAAAACAGGTTGGAATCATATTGGGTGGCCCAAATGACGCTACTGGGCCTAATTCGGATAGGGTGTAAAGGGCCTTGGGTTAGCGGGCTGTAAATGGGCTATATGCGAACATGCCGTTAACAGGCTTTACATGGGCCGGCCCGCCACCTTTTGACCAAGTCAAACGGGCCGGCTTTTTCACAGGAAAGGGCCTCTGTTGGGCCGTGCCACGTGTCGACGTATCATAGGCGCCTATCTGACCCACTGACGAGCTGACACATGTTTCGTCCGGCCAATAAGAATTTTACACGTGGAAATTTCCCATTGGTCGGGGCTGTTAACGGGTTATCGGATCCAAAACCCGACCCGGTAGCTTAACGGTGTTCCGTTACGGTGGATGCCACGTGTCGGTCACCCTTGATGAAAGCACTTCTGCGACGCATGATTTATCGTCATGGAAGTGGACACTTCCGTGATGATAATTTTGTAATGTCATGGAACACTTCTACGACAGCACAGGTATGACTATCTTGATTCTGTCATAAATTTGTCATGGATGTACATGCATGACAAAAAACGTGACCTACTATGACAAACACGTATCATCACGGAAGTGTTTTTTTGTAGTGCAACCAAAACCCTAATGTCACCTAGATACTCCAATGTCACCTCAAGTATCTGTGGGTATGATTATACAATATGCATCACACAATCTCAGATTCATCTATTGAACCAACACATAGAACCTCAAAAAGTGCCCCAAAGTTCCTACCAGAGAATCGCGACGAAAACATGTGCCAACCCCTATGCATAGGTTCATGGGCGGAACCCGCAAGTTGATCACCAAAACATAAATCAAGTGAATCATGTGGTATCCCATTGTCACCATAGATACGCACGGCAAGACATACATCAAGTGTTCTCAAATCTTTAAAGACTCAATCTGATAAGATAACTTCAAAGGGGAAACTCAATCCATTACAAGAGAGTAGAGGGGGAGGAGAAACATAAGATCCAACTATAATAGCAAAGCTCGCGATACATCAAGATCGTGTCAAATCAAGAACACGAGAGAGAGAGAGATCAAACACATAGCTATTGGTACATACCCTCAGCCCCGAGGGAGAACTACTCCCTCCTCATCATAGAGAGCACCGGGATGATGAAGATGGCCACCGGAGAGGGATTCCCCCTCCGGCAGGGTGCCAGAACGGGTATAGATTGGTTTTCGGTGGCTACGGAGGCTTCTGGCGGCGGAACTCCCGATCTATTATGCTCTCTGATGTTTTTAGGGTATATGGAGATATATAGGCGGAAGAAGTACGCCAGGGGGGCCATGAGGGGACCACGAGG